>NC_081564.1:48750800-48853860 GCF_022355385.1 Mustela nigripes | reverse complement strand
GCCAATCACCGATCTAGTCCACGCCCCTCTCCCTGATCACGCTGCGAGCACGGGCTCACCCATGCTTGCAGCCAGCCAATCAGTCTCGCTTCCTCAATCCCCGGGCACCTCCGCATACGTGACTCCTTGCATCTATTTCATGGCTCTCCACAGCTCCCCCTTTTTATTTATATATGATGGCGGGGATCGTGCCTGTCTTAGGTTGCCGCCCTCACTCCCTATGCTTACCCGTCATCAGGTGTCCCTCCTGGCCGAGGGGTCCCTGTCTTAGGTTGCTATAGGGTGGGGTCGGTCTTACCCGTCTTTGACTACCGATCCAGCATATTAAGCCATATCTGGGGGGAGGTACCAGCCTGTAGAGCCATCATAGCTTGAACCAAAACTTGTTGCTGCTGTTGCTGCCGTCGCGCAACTCTACAGATGCATCTTAGTAGGAGCACTTGAGCCAGAATCATTAATATAACGAGGGCTCCTATGCCTGCCCAGTTTTTGAAGAGCGAGAGTGATTGTTATAGCATGACAACCCAATCATGGACAGTGCCAATGGGTACCTTAGTGGCGTTTATGATAACAATTTGGGCTCGCAACTGTTTGGTCAGGTTCTGGAATTCAACGCTCCAGGAACCATTGAGCATGCGACTCAGTTGTTTGGATAAATTTACGGCGTGAGACAAATTATTATAAGCTACCAGGGTGACACAAAGTCCAGGCAGGTTTTGTATACACCCAACAGTCATCAAAGATGTTAAGGTATCGACCTGCTCTTGTACTAGATCCACCCTTTGGTTCAGTATAAGAATCCCTGCGTGTAACTGTCCATTAATCTGATTTTGTGTTGCAAGGGCTTCAGCTACCCTCCAGGTGACATTGTTGAGTGTTGCTGCAGTCTGTATCGAGGTTGTCAACGCCACTGCAGCAGCAGTAGCAGCGGTGGCGGATGCTGCAATAGCTGCAATAATGGCTGCTGTTATTCCAAAGTCTCGTTTATGTCGAAGCAGCACCGGCAGGTTGTTGGGGTTCACCTGTACTGGCATCGGGATATACGTCGGTATCTTGGCTATTACTGCCGAGTCTCCCACCGTGGCATTCCAACATTCTGATAGCAGACAATTCTGGGACTCACAAGAGAGACTAGATGACTTGTTAATAGTAGAAGCATTAAAAACTATGAAGAGAAAGGGAGCTCTAACACAGACGGGCATTGGTGAGTAACTTATGTGCTTAGCTGAGGTGCAATTGCAAGTAACATTTGTTTCAAATCGAGAGCCTACGTGATCTTAAAACCGCTCTGGCCAGGTTGGCCCAATCTGCGCCACAGCTGCAGCTTCCGCTTCTGCTTTCAGCTGCGCCATTACTTCTCCTTGCATTCTTAATTCCTCTAATGCCTTCTGCAACTCCACCTCCTTACTCTCGAATTGCTGTCTTATGGCTTCCAAATCCTGTAATGCCTGGAGACTGGGAGATTTCTCCTTCTTATCTGCCTCTCTCTCCCCTATTTCCTGCAACTCGCTATCTGAGAGTCCTTCAGAACTTTCACTTTCAGAGTCGGAGTCTTGGGAAGACCCTTTATGAGACTCCTCCTTTACCTGCTCCAGAACCTCCCCTCCCTGTTGCACTGCTTGCTTCAAGGGCTCTCGAGTAGATTGTAAACACACTCTCACCAAGGACCACACGGCAAGGGTTCCCGAGGTTACAAATGGGCATCGTTTCAAGTCCTCCCCCAGGTGCTCCCACTGTGGCACATTCAGGAGCCCCTCCTCTATAAACCAGGGGGCAACTTCTCCTACTTCTCTCAAGAAAGAGCGGGCTGTTTTCGTCTTTAAGGGGGTGCCATTTGCCTTGAGGATATCCTTTAGAGGGTCCTCTATCCTGCACATAGCAATCTCGTTTCCCATCCTGGGAAAACTTTCTCTCTATCGTCCCTGAAGAGCCTTATAAGCAACCTTACCTCCGATCGTCTTCAGGGAACCTCCCTGTCAATAGACAGTTATTGGTGCACTCCTTACCTTATCGTTGCTCTACCTCGATCACCTCTTTGCGACGAGGGCGAAGTCCCGGGTTTCGGCACCATTTGTCGCTCTCGCCGGCAAGAACGACCCGCAAATGTGATGGGTGGCAAGCTTCTTTATTAGTTCTCTCCCTGTCCCGACAGTCTCTCCGCTTTATATCCTTTACCTCGGCCAATCACCGATCTAGTCCACGCCCCTCTCCCTGATCACGCTGCGAGCACGGGCTCACCCATGCTTGCAGCCAGCCAATCAGTCTCGCTTCCTCAATCCCCGGGCACCTCCGCATACGTGACTCCTTGCATCTATTTCATGGCTCTCCACAGAGTAATATTCCACTGTATATATACCACACCTTAGGGATACTTTTATGTAATCTATCATCTCTGCCCTCAGAATTTGGTAAAATGTTTCAAATATACTCTTTCTTTTGTGAGTATTCAGTGGTTTCTTTGTGTTTAACCCCTTTTCTGCCTTTCACATGCAGTTTCTGAGGGCTGAAAAAAACTGTCAGTCCCTATGTAAAAAAATACACAAGGAAAACTTTTTTTTAACTATTACTTCAAATGGTCTTGTTCCCCAAAAGATAAACCAATGAAAACAGATTACTTATCTAGGTAACAGCAAGACTATTCCAATATGCAGTGTACACATCAAGATTTGCCCTGCTGCCCCAACCCAAGGATGTTACATCTCCTCCTTTTGCTTTGGTCTCCAATTGAAAGCTGTTATATCTGCCCAATCTCAGGTAGCTGTTGACTTAAAATCACCCAGTCCCACACTATATTTTCCAACTTTCCTTTTAAGTGGACAATATTAAGACTCTATCAAGATGGTCTCTCTTGCTCCTATTAGTTTAGTAAACTCGGGTTTGCTTGATCAGCAATGTTTTCTGGAGATATGTGGGGTAGATGCATGGATTTTGCCATCTCTTTGACTTAGATAAAGGCAGCTGTGCTCTGAGTGATTACCTATTTCTTACTCAGCCCCTCTTACCTGGCTTACCTTCAGCTTCTCTCAGCTCAAGTCTTTTAGTCTTCCTAGGCAACCCTGTTGCACAGAACCTACAACAGTAACACCTGGGCTTTTTTTCAGGTGTGAATCACCTTTAGTCTCTAGGAAACACTTTCTTCTGGACAAACTCAATTATGCAAAGCAAACTTTAGGTGGAAGTCTACAATGTTCCTAAAATAATACAGAAGTGTGAAGCTCTCTAGTCTCCTAAAGTCCATTTCACAAGCATTGGAATCAGGGGTTAGCAACAAATGCATAACCTTTTTCTTAAGATTTCACAGCTCAGGTGTCTTAAAAGAAATTGTCCTGACAAATCCTTATTTAATTCCTAACACATAAACTCTTATACCAGTAATATAATTTAGAACTCAGGGAGGCTTCCAAACAGTTTTCAGTATATGGATTTTGTATATTTCACAATTCCTGAATCATAGATAACAAAGTTATGTATAATCTTAGAGTCTTAGCCAAAGTATACATTTTATATAAATGCTATGAGATAGCTCATTTCTCCTGATGGTGTCTCTTCTTCATGGTAACATAATTTAGGTATGTTTCCTGAAGACCCAGCCCACTCCTGAATATCCTATCCTTTTTTGAAGCTGTTTGTGACTATGTATTTTGCTTTTAACCAATGAAATTTTAAGGAAATAATGTGTACAGCTTCCTTATTGCCTATGGAAAAGGAATTGCTTATCCACCACTATTTCTTTTCCTTCTTTTATAAAAACTGGAACATGGACTTGGCATGATCCTCTTTTAATCAGTATCTCCAGAGAATGGTAAAATGATTGATGAAAGAAAATTGGGTATCTAAAGAACCTCGCAAAGCAGAAATTCTCAGCTCTAGATGGTTAACTTATGTGAGAAAAAATAAAATCTCTCTCTATATTTTTATCTCTGTGTTACAACAGCTCAAACTGCATACTAAAAAATAATTTCCTACTATACATATAATAACAGAGTTAAAACCCAAGTGTAGTGCTGTCAAAAAGTAGGATACTGAGTGTATGGAGAACACTCAGAAATTATCAACATATATTATTTACAGGCGCCAAACTATGGAAGCAACCCAGCTGTCCATTGATAGATGAATGGATAAAGAAGATGTGATATATATAGGTGTGGTATATATATATATATATATATATATATATATATATATATATAGAGAGAGAGAGAGAGAGAGAGAGAGAGAGGAATATTATTCAGCCATAAGAAAGAATAAAGTCTTGTTATTTGAAACAACATGGATGGACCTAGAGAGTATAATGCTAAGTGAAATAAGTCGTATGTGGAAGTTAAGGAACAAAGTAAGCAAACAAACAATTTAGAAAAGGAGACCAAAAAACGAACAAACAAAAACAAAAAAGACCTCTTAAACAGAAAACAAATTGATGGTTGCCAGAAGGGAGTAGGTAGGAGATGATCAAGGGGATTAAGAGGTACACGTATCCTGATGAGCACTGAAAGATGAATAGAATTGTTGAATCAGTATATTGTATACACTTGAAAGTAACATAAAACTGTGTGTTAATTCTACTCAGATTAAAATAAAAATATAAAACTGTAACACAGCTTATAGAAGAGAGAAAAATTTGATTCTGATTTAAGGGATACAATAGCTTCTCCAGGCCTTATTTTTTTGATCTATTACATAAGATTTCCCTAGATGACAAAATGCTTCTACTTCCAAGAATCTAGAAGTTAATTCACAATATTAGAGCAGCGTTGGAAATGGAAGGTTTCATCATTCTTATGCCCTTCCACATTCACCTTCAGGGTTACGTGTTACCTGCGAATATATGGGGTCTCTGTCCCTTATTTATTTTATTGGGCATTATTTATTTAACAAGATCAAGAACAGTGAAGTTCGTCTTGTCTCTAACTCACCTCTATGATGTCAAATACAAGTTGGAGAAAATAACTTCCAACTGCCCACATGCTAACAAAATAAAAAGAAGAAATACAAAAGCTTCTAACATTGAAGTTTCGTTTCAATTCTATAAGCTTAAGTGAGCTTAAGTGTTCACTAGATTATAAACTTAGATGCAGACATATTTTAGAATATTTGATGAAACAGACGACAGGTATACCAGATGTCAGTTTGCTTAAGACTGTTTGGCTGAAAGAAAAAGAGGAAATGGGGCTGCTTGGGGCATCTCTAGTGGTCGTGGAAGGGTGGGATGCCAAAGGACAGAGTGGGTGATGTGATTGATGTCTTTTCAAGATGCTGACTGGTGGGGCGCCTGGGTGGCTCAGTGGGTAAAGCCTCTGCCTTCAGCTCAGGTCATGATCTCAGGGTCTTGTGATCGAGCCCTGCACCGGGCTCTCTGCTCAGCTGGAAGCCTGCTTCCCCACCCCTCCTCTGTTTGCCTCTCTGCCTACTTGTGATCTCTGTCTGTCAAATGAATAAATAATCTTTAAAATAAAATTATATATTAAAAAAAAAAAAAAAGATGCTGACTGACCTGGCTCAAATTGAGATCTGGAGTATGACCCTTATGAAGTGAAAGAATGCAGGTAAACCCTGGAGGAGCAGTCTTCATGGAGAAGTCAAAAGCGTTGGAACACAGGCAACAATGCTGCTTGAGCGACCAGACAACATGACACAGATGAGAAAACAAAGCTCCGTCATGACGAGGATACCTGGGAACCCAATGCTGCTTTGTCAGTTCAGAGGCTTCTCATCTGAAGCTTTGGAATTGTTGAAAACCGAAACTTACCAGACATTTTTCAAGAATCCCAATACCCACTTTCTCTTATTCTTTAGACCAGTCCATAGGGAGAGTGTATCTCAATCAACATGAGCAGGGATGTTGGTTTAAATTGCAGGAATGCTCTATTTTCACAAAGTAGTTGGCACATTCATTATGACCAAGGAATTCAAATATTATTATAATACTAGTTACCCCATCAGAAATGCATGGTGGAGACCATGGAAATGTCAGTCAATGCCACTGCAACAAACTGAAGTTGGATTATAAGCAATATAAATCTCTGAAGTTGAAAGCTGAGCTGCCTAAAGCTACAATCAGTATTTGAGTAGTTTTCAAATATGGACTTTTGTGCCAAAATGTCTTGTTGTTTAGCTGTTGGGTTTTCTCCTTTGGTTTTTGGCATACGAAAGATACTGATGAATGCTGCAGAGCATACCTGAGCAAGCAAGTGTGAAATAAAACATCGAATTTGCATGTAGCGGAGACAAAGTAGAAAATATATTTCTGAGACAGTGACTTGTCAGTGTGCTTCTGAAAAGTTAACAAACAGGCCTTAAATAATAAGGTCCCAGGTCCTTCCTTACATCAGTCACAGAATGTCAACAACAGAAGTTCAGGTAGCTTTTTGCTTCCTTTTTAATTCTCCACTTGGCATACGCAAAACTGTGTCTTCTCACTTTTAGTCTAAGGTTATATTTTCTGTAACATTTCACTTCAGTGAATTCACAGCACTGAGATGAACAAACTCAAGATTTGAAATGTCTTTTGAAACTTTGCCCCAGATTTATAGTTTTTAGGCAGCCAGAGTACATTAATATAAATAACTTTAAAATATCATTATTTCATAAGTTGTTAGACCTTAGTTTTATCATGTATTTTCTCACAATTATTCATTTTTAATAGTAGGTCTAGAACATTATCTTTGGCTGGCATTGTTAACTCATCCTTTCTTTCTCCCAAAGAATCTCTTATTCAAACAAAGAAACCTTATTTCTGAGTGATCTCAGTGGTACTTAATATTCATCTGTGGACTGATCTGTAGCTCTGAAGCACCATGCTTCTAAATGACAAAAAGAAAATACATTTTCTCATAATCTATATGGAAAAAAAACCCAAAGGTTTGGGTAAGCACAATGGCTGTGGTAAAGTATCTGATTCATTGAATCACGAAACATTTAGAAAATGCGTACTTCTTTATGAGCTGCCTTTTTGTGATACTGATACATTAGGACTTTACTTCCTAACATCATGTAGTCAGGAATTATCATCATGTGGGCATTCCAAGGCCAGTTCAAACCAACTGTGTCTAACAATGCCACTTCCATTTCATAAGACATTTATTGGTCATACCTATGGTAGCTCCTTTCAGGGGCACCAAGAAGGGGGCACATATCTCTTCATATTTCTAAATAACAGAAAGATCTTGGATTATGTTTTATTTATCTTTTGCTGCAAAACAAATTATCCTAAAATGCAGTGACCTAAAACAACAATAATCACTCTTTAATCTTTCGGTTTCCACAGGCCAGGAATTCAGCAGGGAACTTCTGATTCTATGTCTCTCACAAGATTGCAATCAGAGATTGGTAGGAGCTGCGGTCTTCTGAAGCTTGAATGAAACTATAGGATTTGCTTCCTAGGTGGCAGGGGCAGCTGGTTGATGCAGACTGTTGGTCAGTAGCCTCCGTTCCTGTCTACTAGGGCTCTTCCACATGGTTGCTTGCATGACTTCGTAGTAGGATTACTGGTTTTCCCCAGAACACGTGATCCAAGAAACCAAGGCAAGAATCTGTAATACCTTTTATGATCTTGCCTCAGAAGTTACATATATCACATTCATTCTGTTCTGTTGGCCACACAATTTACCTCTGACTCAGTATGGTAGGGACCTACACAGGGGCCTCAACAGCAGCAAGAGAGGACCACTGGGGAACATATATGGCTAAGACAAATTCTCTGAAGTATGTTGTACTTTATAATTCTTAAGTTTTTAACCACACAAATGTAGAACTGTCTAAAAAAAAAATTCCTATCACGTGCATTCTTCTCCACATATTAGGAGGAATATATCTTCCAATGTATACACTTCCCATCACTTGACTGACTACAGAGAGAGAGAGAGAGAAATTGACCTTCACTAAAAAAATCACAATTTACACAATTTACACAAATCAAAAATATGTTTCCACAACAAACACTTAAATATTATTAAGAAAGGCAATATAATAACATTACAGAGGGGGTGCCTGGGTGGCTCAGTGGGTTAAAGCTTCTACCTTCGGCTCAGGTCATGATCCCAGGGTCCTGGGATCGAGCCCTGCGTCGGGCTCTCTGCTCAGCGGGGATCCTGCTTCCTCCTTTCTCTCTGCCGGCCTTTCTGTCTCCTTGTGATCTCTGTCTGTCAAATAAATAAATGAAATCTTTAAAAAAAAATAACATTATAGAAATTTTTAGTAGATCCAATAAAAAGTCACTTATCATAATCTTATGTAACACAACCCTTCATTTTATATACTCTCAGTGTTTGTTTATATACTTAAATATGTTATTTACATGGTCACAGTAATAATATAAATACAATTTATATCCTGCCTTTTTACTTAATATTAATATTAACATTAAGTTAATATTTAAAATTTGTTAATATTTAAGTTAAATTAAAATTTAAGTTAATATTTTTTTTAATTTTATTTATTTATTTGACAGAGAGAAATCACAAGTAGACGGAGAGGCAGGCAGAGAGAGAGAGAGAGAGGGAAGCAGGCTCCCTGCTGAGCAGAGAGCCCGATGCGGGACTCGATCCCAGGACCCTGAGATCATGACCTGAGCCGAAGGCAGCGGCTTAACCCACTGAGCCACCCAGGCGCCCCAAAATTTAAGTTAATATTAATATTAACTTAATATTTTCATGTTCCACAGTTATTATTAGAATAGTTGTATAAATTCTAAATGTTGCTGGAAACGTTTAGTATAGCCATATAAGGGGATTTATTTGATTTAAAGGATTAGTCAGTGAGAATGCATGTGATCACCAAACTACCTCACTAGCTTCTCCTTTAATAACAAAGAATTTCTTACGTACAAATTACACAGAAATATGTTCACTACATTTAAATATGTAATCTAATAGATAATACACTGATCATGGAATAATACAATTTCCTAAAATTGTTGCTCCTTAATCAGATTCCTTATTTCCAATTGTTGAAATACTCATTAAATACGGCAATATTTGCTTAATTATATTCATACATATTTTTATGCAGATGAGCATTTTAAATCCCTGATATTTTCTTAATTTGCTGAATGATAAATATAAGGGATTCTCAATTTCATTGGGAAGACAAACAGCACATTCTTCAGATAAGTGACTGAGACAGGGGGTTTTATGTCAGCAGGGAAGAAAGAGTGTAATAAGGAAAATAACTTCCAATTTGATATAATATAGAGCAGAGAAGAGCTCTAAGAATCCCTGAGAATTAATCTTTCTATTTTTCCAGGTGAAAGAAGACGATTAAGATTACAAAAAATAAAATATAAATGAGCAGTCTTTTTTCTCCTTAGCAATATTCTACCCTAGTTCCTAATAACTGAAGCTTTGCAAACTTAGCGTTAGAACATTTTATACTTCTTTCCTGTGGAAAGAAGAAAAAGTGATTTGAGGCTGATTGTAAAATGATGTTTAAATTAAAATACAAATGGATGATCATCAAAAAATGTCAAACTTGAAAATTGGATTTTGAAATTAAGATGATGTATTATAATTATTAGTTTATGTGTCTTTCTTCCTTATTACCCTGGGAGTTCTGTCAGAGGAAGATTCACTTCCTAGTCCTGTCACCAAGAACACTATCTAGCACATAGACACTCAAGAAACATTTATTAAAATAATTTTTTTTAATTATCTCCTAATTCGAATGGAAGTAGAGAGTCTCAGCTAACTGAATATGAAACCTGCCTTTCTTCTAAACTACTCTTTTAGTCTGTTAATTTCAAAACCTTGAATATTCTGACTTTGACTATGGATGAGTTTGGTTTGTCTCTTGTAATTGCAGATGATGTTTCTGGTATTATTTTCTATAATTATTTATTTTATTTTATTTTTTAAGGATTTTATTTATTTATTTGACAGAGAGAGATAGAGAGATCACAAGTAGGCACAGCACCAGACAGAGAGAGAGGGGGAAGCAGTCTCCCTGAAGAACAGAGAGCCCAATGTGGGGCTCAATCCCAGAACACTGAGATCATGAACTAAGCAGAAGCCAGAGGCTTAACTCACTGTGCCATCCAGGTGCCCCAGTTTTCTATAATTACTTAAAAAAAAGTCAAGTCTAACATTCAAGAAAGCACCCTCCCACACACATACACAAACATTTATGTACACAAACATACATGTTTGTGTACACACACACACACACACACACACTCAAATACATGGGTATGAACTTACACAAAACTGGATAAAAACCATCCTCTCTCCCACATCTTTAACCTCACTTTAAAATCAATCCATTTTCAATATTTATGTTTTTAATTCTTTTTGATGGCTGTCTCCATTTCTTTAAAATATAAACTGGTACTACTTTTCCCAGATTTGCTAACATTAGACCATACTTATTTGCAATCATGAAATACTGGGATATTACATTTGACGTCCTCCTCTCCTCTTTGAGTTACATTATCATTTCTAGTTATACTGTTGATTATTTTTGGAACTTAACTGATAGTCCCATGTTTCTATTTTCTGTTTCCTTAAATTTAATTAGTATCTTGACTCCTTGATGGGAGAGAAAGTCTTCCATTCATTTCTCATGCTACGTTTCTGTTGGCTGTGCTAAAAAGGCAAGGCCTTGACTGCTCTTTAACAGAGTTGTACTCACATTGAGCTACTTGAGGGATGAGATAATGTCTCCCTCTGGGGCAAAAAGCAGTCTTGCTTAATGCTTGCTATAAAAGATGTGGATTCACCAAGTTCAGTGTCTTTCACCTGTGATGCAAACCCCATGTGTACACAGCGTCCTTCTAGATCCATCTACTTAGCCCTAGGGAGGAAAGAAAAACTGACTCGAACATGATGCTCATACAGCTTGCTGCGCTGTGAGAAATAAATCCTTTGTCTCTGACCCAGAAGACTTGAGTCTTCTGCCAATATCTGTGAAAAAGTAATAAGCTTCCTTAGTATTGGATAGGGTATACGCATTCCTCCTCAGTCAGCTATGCTTTAATTTTTACATTATTGAGGTTTTTAACATTTATCTTCCATTCTGTAACTTTAATTAAACTTTCTGCTCTTTGTCCTAAAATTTCTGTATAATCTAAAGTCCAATAAACAGTTTACATCATTAATAACTATTAAACATTGGGTGTACCAGGATGTTATGTCTCTATGAGTTCAATGTTACACTCCTTGAACCACACTAAAGAGACTTTTGAGAACATCAAAAGCACCTTCAGTGTGAAGAGTGTCTCCTTCCTCTGAAGGAAATCTTTAATTACTTCCTTGATATTTTCTTCCATTTTCTCTCTCCTTCTGTACTCCTTTCAGTAGATTGTTATAGTGACTATTCACCTATTCACCTACTTTTGGCCTCTTGTTTTTTGCTCTGCATTGTTAAAGATTTGCTTAACTTACTTTCCATAACTTTTAACTGAATTTTTATAGTTACTTTCCTATTAATTTTTAGTCTGTAACAACTCTTTCTTGTTCTAAGGTAGCTTTGACAATTACCCAGTTCTAGCTTTTTTGATGTAATTGTGTGTTGGCCTATGGTGAAGTTTATTTACTTGTTTGTACTCATCTACAAACTGTTTCTTTTCTCTCCCAGGGTAGTAGTTTTCATTTTATTTAATTTTTTGTCTTTCTTTTTCATATTGACATTTTCTGTACACATCTGTGGTATGAAGAATGCCATGGAATGCCATTCAGATTTCCTCTTCAGGATTAAAGCATTTATTTGTGCAGTTGCTGGGATGGTTGACAGCTAACTGACTGACTCTCAGTTCAGTCTATTGCTTTAATTATGTCAGCTGGGTGTTCTATTTAGTCAAAGGGCATGTGTTTTTCCTGAAGCATCTCACATTCAATGTCTAATCAACAATAGAACATAGAGCCCCAAAGCCCTTGCTTCAAGATTTTGGACTTTTGGACTATTGGGACAGAAGGACTATCCCAGCTTTAAAGTTCCCCGCAGGGCCAGCTGTGTCCACGTCATAACTGTATCACAGTCTCACTTCCCTCTTTATTCAATCTTACTATTTTTCCCCACCCTACAGCTGTTGATACCAAAACCACATCTTCATAAACTTCTTGCATGATGCTCTCTCACAGATTTGACTTCATAGGAAACCCAGACTGAAGCAAGTAATTGTTGGTTCCCCAATATAGAAGAATGAAAATTGAGAGCATAAGCACCCTCTGCTACTACATAAAATGGTAGGAATGGTTTCCTCTGAATGGCAAACATCTCTGGAAGGACTCCATGGCATCTCACTAGTAGGGTTCAGCGTAAGAGGGCTGGGAAGACAACTATCAGCTGTGTCAGCCCTCATGTGCCAGATGAGGAGGGCTCTACTTTGGGCACAACTACCATTCTAGAGGACTTAAACCCCCAGATTATTTTTAGATGAAGTGCCAAACAATTATTTGTTTTGGGATACCTGGTAAATCCCTGGGACATAGAGGAATCAACATTTCTATATAAAGAACTTCAAGTACAGTGGTCTCCTCTTTCTCCATGGTTTTCCTTTCTGTGGTTTCAGTTACCCAACATCAACCATGGTCCAGAAGGTCAATAATAGCCTAACACTACATAACAGTGTCTACTTCATCTCTTCAATAGTCATTTTATCTCATATCATCACAAGATAAAGAAGGGTGAATAAGATCTTTTGAGAAAGAGAAAGACCATATTCACATAACTTTCATTATAGGATATTGTTATAATTGTTCTATTTATTAGTAGGTATTGTTAATCTCTCACTATGCCTAATTTAGAAATTAAACTTTATCATAAGTATGTATGTATAGGGAAAAAAAAACTAGTATATAGAAAGTTTGGTATGATCTTCAGTTTCAGGCATCCACTGGGGGTCTTCATTTCATATTTCATATTCATATTTCATTTCATTTCATTTTTCTTGCCCCAGATCTTCATTCAAGCAGAGATATTTAAAATTTGAGGAATCTTCTTAAACATCTGTGATGACTCTGAAGTTAGAAACAAATCTATAGTGAAAAAATTTAACAACAAAGCCATACACTTCAGTTATCTTTTCCTAATATGTCCATGAGCCAGTTATTGATATGTCTCTGGGAACTTAACTTTCTCTAATCTATTTCTCAAGCATAAGTGAAGTTATACATTTGTGTATGATTTGGTATAGGAAAGACCTTCTATAAGTTTCTTTTACTCTTGATTTCAGTATCTCAAAAGTGTTCTGGGCAGATTCCCTCTTATATGCCAATTAAGCTTATTTTGATGAATATGAGTCATCTGCAATTTATTGAACATAACATGGAAACAAATTATTTTTGAAAGTGAGCAAAACTGGGTCACAGGTCAAACATGAATAAGGTCTTTATCATCTTTCTTGGAACATTTTTGTCATTTAATAATTGAAGTGTCTAACACAATTCAAGTATTTTAAATGTTAAGTCATCTATGTTGGATCTGGGGTTAGGGAGGGAGACACTGTAAAATTTCAGCTCCAGTATATTTGCTGCAAATTATTATAATATGGTTTTATATTTGAATAGACAGGATTTCCACCTAACTAGAAATAATGTTGTTATAAATTCCATCAAAGGGAACTCATTTATGAGCTGATAGGGACTAATAATGACCTCTAACTGTGTGACAGCATTAAGCATTTTGGGCTTTCAAATTTATTTCCTGGGAAAATCTTTTTCATATTCATTTTAATTGAATGTCATAATTATTTTTCTAAAATAGTCAAGTAGGAAATATGTAGAAACATCAAATGCCTATTTTAAAAAAAAAGCTATAAAACATGGATAATCTTAAAAATGTAGCTCTCTATAAAGATTTCCCTGGTAATCTACTTCCAGATACACTAACAAGATCCACAATATGTCCTTAAAATCATTTCCAGAGCCTGACACCTTTGACAATTGAAAGTAAATCCATATCTAAATAGAATGCGTATTTTTACAATTTCTTTAATTATCCCTTTGGCCATGCAGCCAAAACTAGGTTCTCCACTACTTAGTATGTGACCCTGAGTGAGGAACTTAACTCTACTGTGCCTCAGTTCACTTATCTGTAAAATAAAGATAAAATAATTCTTACCTCATGGGGTGATAGAGAAATTCAACAGGTTTTTGCAAATCAAGTGCTTACCAAATGCCTGACATATGTTCAATATACAGTAATTATTTGCTATAATAACAATAATTGTTACCTTATGGTGAATAAGGTACACATTTTTCCTTTATCACATATTTTTGATATTTATTAAGTCACCTTTACCTTTTGTTTATGAGTTAATATTTTGATATCCACTTTTCATAACATTCTAATAATTTTCAAGTATTTAATCATCTGAACTGGAGGCAAAATAATGTTTATGTAGTGAATTCTATGTGCCAAAATATACATAAAAACCATATGGTTTTTAATGTGGAGCTCCTTATCCTTAAGGCACTTACAATTTGGCAAATTATTACCCACATAAATAGAGCCAAGAGAGTATATGGACAGTGCTTTCCTTTTGGTATAGAGATATCGTAAGAGTGCAGAGAAGAAAGGGTTAAAATTCCACTAAACATTAAAAAAAAAAAAAGATAGATGACACTGGGGGTAGAACTTGAAGGATGTATAAGATTTCAAGAGATGGAGAGAAAAAGAGGGCCATTCCAATAGAATTAAAAATAAAAACAGGGCCTACCTGGGCGGCTTGGTTGGTTGAGCGATTGCCTTCTGCTGGGGTCATGGTCCTGGAGTCCCGAAATGGAGTCCCACATTGGGCTCCCGGCTCCATGGGGAGTCTGCTTCTTCCTCTGACCTTCTCCCTTCTAATTCTCTCTCTCTCTTTCAAATAAGTAAAATCTTTAAAAAAAAAAAAAAAAGGTAGAAACAAAACAAAATAAAATTTAGAAAATACATAAAATACAAAGCAGAAATGTATGGAGCTGAAGATGAGTCATGTAGCAGTCTAATCAAACTTGAGTTCAGCCATATTTAAAAGGAAATTCTCACAGTCACAAGGTTAATTAATCCTTACTATTTTAAAACAATTTATGTATGTACATTGTAAAACTGTTTTGAGTACCTCCTGTTATAGGTCTTACTTAATATAAAATTAAAACTTTTATAACTTAAATTAAAAACTACCAAATCAGTAGAATCCATATCAAGAACATTAGTGCAATTTTATGAATGATGTATCTACAAGGATATATGTGAATCACTCTTCAAAATATAAAAATGTTAAAGCCTAGTCCTTTGGACATTGGCATGTCCACATATCACCATAAACCTTTAGAAAACTCAGAATTCCCTTCATTCTTCTATGTCCAAACAACCAGGATACCCTTGTTTATAGAACACAAAGACATCATCTAGCAATAGTTGGTACTATTGCATTATTTATATATTAATCCAGCTTCTCTTCTTTTTAAATTTCCTCTCAACATTTAATATACAGTTGACCCTTGAACAGAATGAGTTCAAAACCAAATGCTAGAAAAGTTAATGCTTTATATATACCATCCATGCAAACTTTATTTCCCCCAACATTTTCCTACATGTGTTTCCATTTCTATGTAATGTGTATAAATGTGTTTTCATAAGCCATTTAAATATTAAGGTTATAGAATGCTTACCACATAGTATTACATCTTTTTGAACAAAAGGTATTAATTAATATTTTGTGGAAAAAATGACTTCTGTGATTTTTTTTTCATAACAGGTAACATACCATTACCCCGGTATGAAAGAAAAATGTAATCTCTTTCACTTAGTAAAAAAAAAATAAACACAGAACTTTGAGAGATGTTGGATCCATGCAAATTATACTAGACATTTTACTTCTTTTTCCAACCACCTATTAGTCATAGGCTTTCCATACACGATGATTTAGCAATAAATAAATTGATTTATTTAGGTAAATGATTGCTTTCCATACATGATGATTTAGCAATAGCCATCTATTAACAACTCACAGTCTACTTTAGAATATAATGATCCTGAACTCTTAGATCAACTCTTTATGTTCATTATCCATCTTTGCATTATGTTATAAATTGTGTTAACCATTCCATGCATATTAATATTTTTAAAAACTAAATTTGAGACTTAAAATCTTTTCTTATATATAATATTTAAATTAAGTCCTATACCAGGAGAGAGTGATATTTAAAGTCTGGAGTTATATTAAGATGTCAATAATTTTATATAGTACTTGTAAAAACTGGTAGCATTCCAAAAGACCTACTAAGTCGGTCAAAGTCTGAGTGCAAGAAAATTTTATGTAGGACATGGATAGACACTCAGAAATAGAGGCCTGGAGATAAATCATCAAACCCAAAATATCTGTGTATAAGAAAAACCCAAGACCAGAAAAACAAAACCAAAAATTCTATTTGCGCAAGTCTTTGCTAAGACCAAGATGCAATATTCTTACACCAAATAGTGAATGGGCTGATAGTTACAAGGATTCAAGTATCAGACAGTCACAGCAAATCCAGGTAATCCTTTGACATCTCAAAGGTCTGGTATCTGGCACGAGAGGCAAAATGACAGATTCAAGGGGAGGAGGGATGTTCTCTACCAAGATGAGCATTACAGTAATGGTGCTAAACCAGAAGTTTCCTGATTATACTCTTTCACAGTCTTCTTGGTCTTGAATCAGAATTGGTTCCAAAGCCTGCATCAGGGTTAAATCTCTAAGTATAGATGAAAGTGATCTTGACCATAAGAAACAGGAAATACAAGGGCAGAGTCAGACACCCCAATAAAATATAATTGGTATTTTTATTCAAATGCCTACTATAGTTATACACACAATAATTTGCTGTGGAAGTATTCCAGTTTAAGTGCAAACAGCAGGGATTAATCTGTGTAATTCAAAATTATAATATTTTATTCATCTGTCCCCTAATTAAGATTACCAGCTGATCTACCTGGCTTCATTTCAAAGTAAGTTGGTATATTATTACCTAAATACCATAGATTTTCTCTTTCTCATGTCTTCTAATAGCAGTGACACAAATTTGGAAAAGATTAATTAGTTGAAGCATCAACATATATCTCAGAAGAATAAACTTACCACTTCATTTTCTCAGCCATATGGCTGAGAGATCACACTAGGCATGACCTTTCCAGCAGCGAGGTCAGAATTTCATTTATAAATAGATAATTGGAAATCCATCTATCTGAGGTTCCATGGTGCTGAAGAACTAAGTCTTTCAGAAAAAGCTATTTAAGGACCAAAAGGACAAACTGATCTTTTCTCAATACCATGTGGGCAGGCTTGGAGGGATCTGAAACACTTAATTATATTAAGTTATGTATGTGTGCGTGTGTATGTGTATACATGTGTGTAATTGCTTCTTTCTATTTATAATCTGTGATGAAAACTAGCTGTAGAAAAACTAATTAAAATATAGATTCATAGATACATTATCATAAATGAAATTCTCAACAAATCAAGTGCCTTTCCAAGACAGTTTTTTCCCTCTCACTCTTACTTTTGGAAGTTCCAAAAAATTGCCTCCTTCCTCAGACATGCTCTCAGTGAGTCTCAATCCTGCTTACACATGAGAATCACCCTGGGAATTCTATTAAAATGCTAATGTTATGTCCTACCTTAGAGGTTTGGTATTTTTCAAAATTTCCCACACGATTCTGATAAATGGTCAAGGTTGAACATCAGTCTCCATGATAGACATAGTGGACACAAAGATCAGTCCCGTCCCCGTTCTCCCTCCCAGAAACAGCCTCCTCCGGTCCAGCTACCAGAACTGGTCCAGCTAGGGTCTGCTGGCTCCTTTAGATTCTGACTCTGCTGCCACCAGCTGCCTTGCCTGTGGTCTACCTCAGTAGCTGACTGAGTGGGGGAGGCAGAAGGAGGCTACTAGAGTCCATCTATGTTAGAACAGTGCAGGACTCTTGGATGGGCAGAATTTGCTTCAGATCCTCACTAAGTTGACCAAAGCTTTGTCAAATCTGTATCTCTTTCTGCCCAATTCTGTTCCCTTCCCCAAGCTTTCACAGAAGTTGATTCCTAATAAACATCCCAAACTCCATCTCAGCAGCTGCTTCTGCAGAGCTCAAGCTGGGACAACAGAACTGTGACATGCTCCTATGTCAGGGGTGGAGATCTTGGATGTTGCCTTTCCCCATTGCTTTCCCTCTGGCAACACTGCATGGTTAAACAAGTAGACTCTGGAATCAAAATGCCTGGATTTATGTTCCGCCTCTCTGTAATTTTGTTTCCAGTTATTTATCGCTCCGGCCCTCAGTTTTCTCATCTGCAAGATGTAGATAATTATTATTCCTTACTTGTAACATAATTGTGAGAATCAAAAGGAAAGAGTCCAAGTGACGGCAGACACATGATAAATGCTTCATAAATTTCAGCCATTTCCCAAGGAGATTAATTCTATGAATTTGAGGGGACCATCCTCAGGCCATCCCCTAGATTCTGAGATGAAAATGTCATTCAAGCCACTGAAAATTCTTCCTAGGTATGAGGTTTTTTGTTTGTTTGTTTGTTTGTTTTTGTTTTTGTTTTTTGAGGGGGTTAGGGGTTGCATAGTTTTGCTTTCCTTTTTTCCTTAGGGTAGAATCCCTTTGTGTCACAGACTGAATAATGACCCTGATGGTATCCAGATTCTAGTCCATGGAACCTTAGTTGGCAAAGAGGACTTTGCAAGTATGGGTCATGAAGGATCTTCAAATGGGGAGATTATCCTGGATTACCCTGGGAGACTCTAAATTTAATCCCATGTGTCCTTGTAAGAGCCAGGCAGAGAGAGATTTGAAAACAGAGAGAAAAGGGCTCATGACAATGGAAACAGAGCTTGGAGTGATGTGTTTTGGAGATGGAGAGAAAGGTCACATGTCAAGGAATAGCAGAAGCCACCAGAAGCTGGAAAAGGCAAAGAAATGGATTCTCCCCTCAGAGCCTCGGGAAGCAGCTGGCCCTGCTGAGTGAAACAGATTTCATATTTCTGACCTCCAGAACTATAAAAGATAAATTTGTCTTGTTTTAAGGCATCAAGTTTGTCACAGCAGCCATAGGAAACCAAGACTGTTCCTGACCACTCAACCCCATTTTTTGTTTTAGAATAATGTCCCATTGTGTAGAAATTGCTGGCAAGCATAGCCCCATCTCCCATTTTAGATAGCCAGAGAGGTATTCCTTTACTCCATTCTGGGAGCTAAATGCCTGAAATATTCAGGATTCTTGATAGTAAACCACAGAGACTTACAGCAGTTAGCTTAAGCAGATAGGAAGTTAATTGAAAGACCACCGAGAAGCCCATAAAAATATGTTGGCAGGACTTGGCTCGACAACATATAAATACTGTCATGTAAGCTGATTTGTCTACCACCCCAGTGAGAGCCTAATACACAGCAGCAGTGTCCAAAGTTGAGCCCCCTATCTAAGAACAACCAGATACCTCGGAACAAGCTCATTCCCTTTAATGCCTCCCACCTTAGAGAGAAGCAATTTGTCATCACTAGAATAGAAACGGATTCTAATTTGGATTTCATCATTCTACAAGACATACCCACTATAATTTTTTGTTCCCCTTTATTTTGGGGGAAATTTTTTTATGTTGTCACTGAAATATATACCAGCATGTGCATTATACACATACGCACAAACACACACACTTTTCTTCACTTTACAGCCAAAATGTAAATATCCATTAGGAATGGGCAAAGCGTTGCTTCTCCATTTTGGTAAGATCATCCCTGTGCACTAGGCTGATACACAGGCCCTAGGGTAAAGGGTGTGGTCTGAGTGTGGGGCTGCAGGGGCCTCAGCTGTGGATATCTACCAGGACCGGTGATGCGCTCATTCTCGTACTTCCTCCTCATCTATCACAGCAGTTTGTGGGTGTGAAAAATAATAGTTTCAATGACCAAAATATCAGGATCACAGTATTTATCAATTGGCGACTATTTTAAACTTTCAGATATAGGTTTTTCATAAATAGTATGTCTATATGTTAAAATCATAGCTATATTTGTACTTCATGAGCATGTAATAATAAACCCCTTTTACTGGCCATCCTTTGAGTGTATGACATTTATTAGGTGCTAACATGTAGAAAAGGTGCCTCCTAATCTTCATTATACCATACTGAGATCCCTTCGAGCCTCATACCCAGTTGCTAAGCACTGTTCTGTGTAACATTTGAGTTCTTTCACCAGCTGTCACAGTTAACTTTAATTGACTTTTGAATACAATAAGTGTAAATTCGTGTGCTTTCTTTACCTGGCTGCTTATAGGTAAATCAAGGTTTTAGAGGAGTTACAGAAGTGGTTCTCAACTTGGAGCGATTCTGCCTCCCAGGAGATATTTGACAATGCTTGGGGACATTTTTAATGGTCATGACTGGGCTGCAGGATATTCCTAGCATCTGTATTACTGAGGTCTTCACAGACAGGAATTATCTGACCCAAAGTGTCAACGGTGCTGAGGTTCAGAAATCTTGGGTTCAAGTAAGGAGGGGTATACAATAAATGTGCTATTGTGATGAAAAATATTTCTCAGTCTAGTGACAAAAGTGACTTCGGCTACTTGACCTGTTTCTGTATACATCCCCTTGACTTGCTGATTTTCATTTAATTCTTAATTTATTTTGCATATTAATTCAGATTAACTAAGTATGACTACATGTCATTGAAAAATTAGGAATACAAAGGCAACCCCTAAATGAAAATGGGGAAAATCGTCCTTCAAATACAAAAGGTGAGATTTAATGCTTCAACTGTTATAGAAGGGGAGGGTGGAGAGAAGCTACTTAGAAGAAACAGGTGTTTAAAAAGAGCATGATTTCCTTTTGCCAATAGGAAATGAAATATGTCTGCCTAACAAAATTAAATAATCCAAAGAACAAAGCACATTACAAAACTCAAGAAATGTGACAGCATAGTATAATTCAATCTGTCAACAAAACTCAAAGAAATATTGAATATTTGTATTAAGTAGTTTTGTTATTTTTTTATTAAATTTATTTATTTATTTTCAGAAAAACAGTATTCATTATTTTTTCACCACACCCAGTGCTCCATGCAATCCATGCCCTCTATAATACCCACCACCTGGTACTCCGACCTCCCACCCCCCCCCACCCCGCCACTTCAAACCCCTCAGATTGTTTTTCAGAGTCCATAGTCTCTCATGATTCACCTCCCCTTCCAATTTACCCCAACTCCCTTCTCTCTAACACCCCTTGTCCTCCATGATATTTGTTATGCTCCACAAATAAGTGAAACCATATGATAATTGACTCTCTCTGCTTGACTTATTTCCCTCAGCATAATTTCTTCCAGTCCCGTCCATGTTGCTACAAAAGTTGGGTATTCTTTCTTTCTGATAGATACACTAACAATGAAAATACGGAAAGGGAAATTAGAGAATCGATTCCATTTACTATAGCACCAAGAACCATAAGATACCTGGGAATAAACCTAACCAACAAGGTAAAAGATCTGTACTTGAGGAACTACAGAACACTCATGAAAGAAATTGAAGAAGACACAAAAAGATGGAAGACCATTCCATGCTCTTGGATCGGAAGAATAAACATTGTTAAAATGTCTATACTGCCTAGAGCAATCTATACTTTTAATGCCATTCCGATCAAAATTCCACCGGTATTCTTCAAAGAGCTGGAGTAGTTTTGTTATATTAAGAAGAGTAAACCACTGCTATTTCCCAAATGGATCCATGTATTCCCCCACATATGGTCAGCATAAAAGAAGTCTGTTACGTAATCATGAAAATGGATAGGAATTTAAAACACTCTAGTTTACAGTCGAGTTTTCCAAGAGCTAGGATAAGTTAAGTAACAATATAATACAGAAATAAGCATGTTATCATAATATTCCCAGTAAAATTACAAGCCTATTGGATAAATATGGTGAGCCATAATAGAATTCAAAATATCCATATTCATCAAAGAAAAGCTCCATCAGTTTTAGTAGTTATTAACTGTTTCTATGCCTAAAAATGTCTGGTTAATTATAAGTGGTGTAAAGAGTTTGAAAGGTGTTATACATGGTAAGTTGTATAGTGGACTCTGCCCTCTCTAATTCAAGAAAAATACAAAAGTTGTTTGGATATAAATATGATTGTGGATCCCCAGTTACACATCAACAGATTTTAAAAAAAAATAGATTCCATTAATTCAGTACACTTCACAGTCAGGCATCTCTTTTAGAGATGTCTTTTTTTTTTCTATTTTTTCTTTAAGTTTTCATATATCTATCAAAATAAACCATGTGAAACTGTCATGTTTATAAGTAAAAAAAATCCAAAATCAGCAATTTCCACTGGTCTTGGCTACATTTCCATCTTCTAGTAATCCTGTTCTATTTCCTCTTTTATAGTTATACACATTTGACACTAATACAGGCTAGTGCTTAAAAATAAGATTTTTGTATACTCTCACACTTTGACCAGATATTTTATTTTGCCATTTGAAGGGAGAAGGAGTTAAATGGTGTTGAAGATTTTGATGTGCAAGAAAAAGTGAGCCCTGTGATCTGTTTTGATATTTGTATAGCAAATAATGTACCTCTTTGAGCTACTGCAGTCTACTTTTAAAATTTCTTTTATTTTATGTTTTTAAAAAATTTATTTAATTTTACGTGACTAAGAGAGAGAGGGTGTGCACAAGCAGGGGGAATGGCAGGCCAGAAGGAAAAGCAGGCTTCCCACTGAGCAAGGAGCCCCATCTAGGACTTGATCCCAGGACCCTGGGATCATGACCTAAGGCAAAGTCAGATGCTTAATCAACTGTGCCACCAAGGCATCCCTACAATCTACTTTTTTTAGATGATCTCATAATAAGGTACTGAAATGTCTTACTTTTTATTAAAGATTAGCTTAATTGAAATCATTCATTTTTCCTAATTTTGTATTAAAGAGATTTTTTATTATAGAGGTTCGAACATATATTCATTTGGAACTTTCTCTGAAGGTGTTATAAATCTTTCTCTGTTATTTTTTATTGTAATAAAACATACATAGTATAATCTTAACCATTTTTAAAAGATTTTTATTTATTTATCTGAGAGAGAGAGTATGAGTGGGGAAGGAACAGAGGGGAAGGGAAAGAACCTCTCAAGCAGACTCTACACTCCGCATAGAGCCTGCCCCAGGGCTCGATCTCACAGTCTCAACAAGAATTGGTCACTCAACTGACGGAGTCACCCAAACACCCCAACCAACTTAACCACTTTTAAGTGTACAGTTCAATGTTATTAAATTCATTCACAGTATTGTACAACTATCACCACCACCCAAGTCCTTTTCTCATTTTGTAAAACTAAAATTTAAACCCATTCAACAAATGTGCCCATTCTGCCTCCAACTTGCATCTGGCAACAAGCATTCTACTTTATGTCTCTAGGATTTTGATTTTGACTACTCTAAGTACCCTGTATACATGGAATCACACACTATTTGTCTTTTTGCATCTAGCACATTTCTCTTAACCACGTCTTCAAGGTTCTTCTGTGCTGTAGCCTGTGTCAGCATTCTCTTCCTTTTCAACAATGAATAATATCCCACTGCACATATACACCTATATAGACCACATTTTGTTTACCCATTTATCCACCAATGGACACTCTGGGTTCCTTCTACATTTTAGCTATTATGCATAATGCTGCTATGTACATGGGTATACAAATACCTCTTTGAGAACCTGCTTTCAATTTTTAGGAGTATATAACCAGAAGGGGAATTGCTGGATCACATAGTAATTCTATTTCTAATTTTTTGAGGAATCATAGCACTGTTTTCTGTAGTAGTTGCACCAATATGCATTCCCACCACTAATTCACAAGGCTTCCAATTTCTCTACATCCTCACTAACACTTGTTATTTTCTAGGGATCTTTGAGAGTAGGCATCCTAATAGGTGCGGGGTGATGTCTCATTGCAGTTTTGGTTTACATTTCCCTAATAATTAATGAAACCAAGTATTTGTTCATGTGGTTATTGGTCATGTGTATATCTTTGGAGAAATGTCTATTCAAGTCCTTTCCCCATTTTTAAATTGGTTGTTTGGAATTTTTGCTGTTAAAACAGCTTAGAAGTCCTTTATATAGTATGCATATTAATCCCTATCAGGTATATGATTTGCAAGTATATTCTCTGATTCTATGGCCTGCCTTTTTATTATTTTGATGCATAATTTTTAAAATTTCTTGAAGTCAAATTTGTCTCTTTTTAATTGTTGCCTGTGCCTTTGGTGTCATATCTAAAACATTACTGTTAAATCCAATGTCATGAAGCTCTCGCTTATGTTCTCTTCCAAGAGTTTTATAATTTTAAATCTTATGTTTAGATCTTTGATCCATTTTTAGTTAATTTTGGGGTTTGGTGTTGGGGTCAGTTAGCATTTTATTATTTTTCTTCTGCTATGTGTTTCATTGTCTAATTGTATTCTGTTTATTCATTCACATATCTTTTCTCTAGTCCTAGGTTGTAAGTTATACTGAGAGTATATTTATTTCAACTCCATATCATCCTTCGCTGCCATAAAATGGAAGTTCATATTTATTTTAAAAGTATTTTTAATTAATGAAGGAATGAGTGAATACATGTACTACTTCCAAAGATGGCAGAACTAAGGTTTTTAAATCCTTTTCTTTAAAATCTACTTAGGTTTTTAACTCTTATTCTATGGATCTATTCATGAAATAGTTTGGGAGAAGTAATGGGCTAGAGTGCGAAGCAACACTTCAGTATGTGTGAGTCTAAAGAACACATCTATTATGGATGATATTGGGATATTTTTAAAACTTGATGGAGAGAAAGTTATATCAAGGGGAAGCTTTTCTCACTTCTCCCTCCCCTGACCTTAAAATCTGAGAAAAGAAAGATGTTGAATTAAAAGAAAAGTTCTAAGATAACAGAGTACAAACCAAATACTTGTTCTCTGTGAATAAAAATGTTTAACTCTCTATGAGACATAAAAATAGACTGGAGACTTCTTATGGATAAAAAGCTATATTTTTCATATGTGCAGAATTGCTTTTAAGTTAAGTTAAAATTATGTTCCTGATGTCTACTTCTTACCTAAAATTAAGAAAACAAAAGTCCTAAAGAAAGAAATGAAGACCATGTGTAATCCCAACAACAGACTCTGCTAAGGCATGGCTAAAATTCCTTCTTATCTTTCTTTTGTGTAGATAGGTACATAGGTGTTTATTTTAAAAATATGTAGAAAAATATAGATGAATGAGTCTGACACTGTAGTCACAGTAGAACAAAAATAAAAGTTAGGGCAAGAACACACAAATATGTTAATGCAAAAGCAGAACATATTCTTACCACAGGTCTAAGTTTTGCTTTTTCAATTTAACATCATACTTTAAGCATTCCCTTTGTTACTGAAAAATTTTTGAGTGGTCTCAAGAAATTCCTTTTCATGTATATATAGTATTTAGTCATTTGTTTACTATTGGATATGTAATTTCCATGTTTTGCATGTTGAAACTCCTGTTACAGTCTCTTTATATTTAAAGCTTTGTTTGCACAGTGATTATTTTCATAAGTAATTTTCCTACAAGCAGAATAAATGGATTAAAACCTGTGGACTCTTTCAAAATTTTTGATACTTATTAGCAATTTTTAAAAAATGATGTCAATTTATACTTCTAAATAATGTGGCAATCTTACTGTAATCTTATCTACATTAACTATTATTAGACTCTTAAAAATGTGTTTGCTCCAACATGGATGTTCCTCAAAAACTTGAAAATAGCACTACCCTATGAGCCAGCAATTGTACTACTGGGTATTGACCATAAAGATACAAATGTAGTGATCCAAAGGGGCACGTGCACCCAAATGTTTATAGCAGCAATGTCTACAATAGCCAAACTATGGAAAGAACCTAGATGTCCATCAACACATGAATGAATAAAGAAGATGTGCCATACACACACACACACACACACACACACGATGGAATACTATGCAGCCATCAAAAGAAATGAAATCTTGCCATTCACAATGACGTGGATGGAACTAGAGGGTATTATGCTGAGCAAAATAAGTCAACCAGAGAAACACAATTATCATATGATCTCCCTGATATGAGAAATTTGAGAGGCAATGTGGGGGGTTTGGGGGATAGGGAAGGAAAAAATGAAACAAGATGGGACTGGGAAGGAGACAAAGCATAAGAGACTCTTAATCTCACACACACACACACAAAAAATGGTTGCTGAGGGGAGGGGGTAAAGAGAAGTTGGTTGGGTTATGGACATTGGGGAGGGTATATGCTATGTTGAGTTCTGTGAAGTGTGTAAGCCTGATGAATCACAGACCTGTACCCCTGGGGCTAATAACACATTATATGTTAATAATAAATACACACACACACACACACACACACACACGTGTTTGCTCACTTGGTTAATGTAAAGCTCCATATCATGGTTTGGGTAATGCTATGGTCTTTAATTAGAGTTTGTTACATTTAGAAATTGCACTCCATCCCCAGAATGGAAGAAGCAAACACCAAGCCTTCTTTCCAGAAAACCTCAACATCACTTCACTTGTTGTCCCATTACCTCCTAGAAATTATAATTCTCCACTGGACAGATAAGTTTTGTGTCTGTGTGTTTCTGAATGGGAGAAAGCAAGGATAGAAAGAGAACCCAAATTATCACAGTTAGTGTATCCATGTTACAAAATTATAGTGGTTCTGGTTTTATGAATTACTTAAGATTACCTGGATAGGGAAAAAGGGAGAGATGAGATCAAAATATATTTCCATCTTATTCCTGAGAGATGCTGCTATTTTCTTGAAGGGAAAAATGCTTAAGTGGGCCATCATTTGTTTAATGCAATGCTTTGGAAATGTTGCTTTTAATCTTCTGTGCTGTGAATTTCAATATTTTCTTATCTTCACAAGAACTCTAGTGGGAAATTTGGAGATATTGCATATAGGCTTTGGATCAGCAATATGTTCATCTACAAGTTAAAAAAGAATCCCAACTACAATGACTTAAACAAATACAACCTAATTTTTCTCCCATAACAAGAAGTATAGACTTATGCAGTTACCAACTGTTGTTCAGTTGCTGAATGATATAAAGCAGGGATTGGAAAACTACATCCCAGTGGCCAAATTTTATTCACTGTCTATTTTAGTAAATAAAGCTTTATTGGAACACAGCCATAATCATTCATTCAAATGTTGTGTATGGATGCCTTCATGATAGAACAGGAGACGTGGTATGTATGACAGAGATGGAATATCCCACAAAGCCTAAAATATTATTATCTGAGATTTTACAGGGAAATCTAATAAATCACTGATATAAAGTATGGAATTTCTATAATTTTTTTTACCTTTCCTTGTGCTACCATGGCTTATTCCTCCCCATCAGGGAAAAATGAAGGAATAAGGGAAGGAATGATAGAAGGAGAGAGAGAGAGGGAGGAAGAGGTGGGAGGAAAGGAGGAAGGTGGGGAGGGAGGAAAGAAAGAGGGAAGGGAAGAAAGAAGGAAGGAAGGGAAAAATAGGTAGAACTCTCCTTAACTGGCGTCTATTAGCAAGAAAACAAGCTTTCCCAGAAGGTCTCATTATGTTATATTAACCAGAACTGAGCTATAGAAAAGGATGTAAAAGTGAGTATTTATATTTCTAACCAGTAAGAAAGGGTTGGGAATTCCTGTCTGCTCAGTCAATAAACAATGCCTATCATGAGCTGTTAATGTGTTTATTTTCCCCCTTTTTAAAAAAATTGTGTTATGTTAGTCACCATACAGTACATAAAGTTATCGGATATTTCACTTTGGATTCTGCTTGTTGTTTTTTTCTCCCCCCACTTGTAATTATTTGGGCAACGGTATTAGCAAAGAGAAACAGCTACAACATTTTAACCACAGAAATGATCCCTACTGTGTTGTTATTTTCTGAACTGTTCATTCAAATAAATCATGTAAGACTTCTGCTTCCTTCTAAAAGCCCTGGACATTATATATAAAATGGACCTATGAAGATTCTGAACAATGAAGAGAAAAAGACAGATGAGCTAAGAACCTGGGTACTCAAAGAACAACACAGCAGTAAGTTCTGTTTTCTTTCTGCCTTAAGACTAAGAGCTTGAGACATGGGCACCTGGAAACACCAATAGACGTAGACAGAAAGGAGCCCCAGGAAAGCCTGCTCTCACTATTCAAGAAACCAGTAAACAGGCAGCTTAGAAAAAACAGAAAACTTTTAGACAATAATTGTCTTACTTCAACCAAATACCCTAGAAATACTCTGGCTCCACCACACCTGCCACTAAACTAGACATCTCCTTCTCTAGGTTATAATGAAGCATTATAATCCCTCTACCATGGTGGTGCCAGCAAAGGCCAAGTAAAGACTGGGACTTTCAAGCCTCCTGAGTAGTACTGAAGTGCCAGATTCATGGTGTCAGGGGAAGATCACATGGAGAGCCTGGACTTCTAACCCCACCTGATGGTATTGAGGTGTCCCACCCCTTGCATGGTAGGGGGGCATCATAGAAAAAGTAACAGAGAGTTTGGACTTTTATTACTACCCAGCAGGAAAGAGACCACCCCAACCAGTGTCATGGGAGGCTACATGGGAAACAAAAACAAGGCACCCATTGAAGGAGCAGGAGGCTGGCTGAGGACAAAGCAAAAGCTGGCGCCTTGCACCCCCCCTTCACCCACTCCCCTCCATATGTGTAGCATTCCTCAGGCACCCCTGACTGCCATAAAACGATAAATAGTTAACTTGCAGAGATCACAGTCCTGCAAGGTAGGAGTCTCCCTTGGTTTGCAAATGTCCTTGAGATTTACAACAAAGAAGTTACCTTATCAATAGCCCAACTTCCAGGGACACAGAACTCAGTTCCTCAAGCCCTAATGTCACCCTCCCCTCCATGAAAAACCGAAGGAGGCAGAGGTAGAAGGAAAAGTAAATAAAGTTAAATTTCTTCTAAACCTAAATCTCATTAACAAGGATGCTTGATAGCAGGAATGTAACATTCCACCAGGAGACTCCCAATTGTCTATACTTGATAGTAACCAGGCCTTCAATATCCTGATAGTGCTTTTTTCGCATGCGTGGGCTAACCGGCCAGTTCTGCTTCTGTAAGATTGCTTTGTCTGCTTTCGCACGCGGGTCCCCTGACCCAATCCACTGACGCCAAGTATGCCTGTTCAAACAATCAATCAGCTCAGCCCCACCCGAAACTTGTTTGTACCTGTCTATAAAAACCCTGCACCAACCCAGCTCTGGACCTCTCAGCGTTTTCGGCAACGAGCGGCACAGAGGTCCAGGTTCGAACCTGCAATGAATGACCCTTGCTGATTGGCTTTGACTCACATCTCTGGTGGTCTTTTAAGGTGGGGGTAATACTCGATTGGCATTTCACCATATGCCTCTCAACCAGCATGATATCAACAGAGACCTAGTGGAAGCCCTAAAAACCACAGCAGCCCGCAATATGAAAGAGTATAAGATATAGTTTGTATAGTTTGTATAGTTTCTAGTTTCTCTAGAATTCATAAAGAACTCTGAAAACTCAACAGTAAATAAAAATAAACAATTCAATTAGAAAACATGCAAAAGATATAAAGAAACATTTCCCAGGAGAGGATCTATGGATGGCAAATGAGCATAAGAAAAAATTCTCTACATCACTAGCCACTAGGGAAATGCAATATGAGTTATGACTACAATGAAATACACCCCTATCAAAACAAGTAAAGAAAAAAATAGTAACAATACCAAATATTGGCAAGGATTCTGAGAAACTGAATTTCTCCTACATTGCTTGTGGGGATATAAAAGGGAAAACAGAAGATTTCTTTAAAAAAAAAAAAAGTGAAACATACATATGTCATACATATCTCACTCCTGCCATTTATCCCCTTCAGTGAGTGAATGGTTAAACAAACAGTGATACAACCATACCATGCGGTAGAAAGATGAACCATACAAAGCAATAAAAAACAAATAAAAGGAACTACTGATACATGCAACAACTGGGATGGTTCCCAAGTACATACTGAAATTAAAAAGCCGATCTCAAAAGATCATGTCTTGTATTATTCCATTTCAGTAACATTCTTAAAATGATAAAATGATGGCTATGGAGAACAGATTAGTGGGTATTAGGGGTTAGGGATGGTCAGAGGAAGATGGAGAGAAGGTGGAGGATGAATGTAAAGGGGTAATATACAGAAGACCTTTGTCATGAGGGAATAGTTCTCTGCCTTGATTGCAGTGGTAGCTAATCAATATGCACATCTGATAAAATGACACAGAACTATAAATACATGATTTATGAATGTCAATTTCCTGGTTTTGATATTGTACTCTGTCTATGTAAGAAGTAGTCATTGGAGGAAAATGAGGAAAGGGCACAGAGTACCCTTCTGTATGGTCCTTGTAAATTCTTTTGCATCTGTAATATTTTGATTTTTTTTTTTGCAATTACTTTTTTTTAACTTTTTTAATTTTTATAAACATATAATATATTTTTATCCCAGGGGTACAGGTCTGTGAATAGCCAAGTTTACACACTTCACAGCACTCACTATAGCACATACCTTCCCCAATGTCCATAACCCCACCCCCCTTCTCCCAACCCCCCTCCCCCCAGCAACCCTCAGTTTGTTTTGTGAAATTAAGAGTCACTTATGGTTTGTCTCCCTCCCAATTCCATCTTGTTTCATTTATTCTTCTTCTACCCACTTAAGCCCCCTTGTTGCATCACCACTTCCTCATATCAGGGAGATCATATGATAGTTGTCTTTCTCCTTTGACTTATTTCGCTAAGCATGATACCCTCTAGTTCCATCCACGTCGTCACAAATGGCTAGATTTCATTTCTTTTGACAGCTGCGTAGTAATCCATTGTGTATATATACCACATCTTCTTTATCCATTCATCTGTTGATGGACATCTAGGTTCTTTCCATAGCTTGGCTATTGTAGATATTGCTGCTATAAACATTCGGGTGCACGTGCCCCTTCAGATCACTATGTTTGTTTCTTTAGGGTAAATACCTAGTAGTGCAATTGCTGGGTCATAGGGTAGTTCTATTTTCAACATTTTGAGGAACCTCCATGCTGTTTTCCAGAGTGGTTGCACCAGCTTGCGTTCCCACCAACAGTGTAGGAGGGTTCCTCTTTCTCCGCATCCTCGCCAGCATCTGTCATTTCCTGACTTGTTAATTTTAGTCATTCTGACTGGTGTGAGGTGATATCTCATTGTGGTTTTGATTTGTATTTCCCTGATGCCGAGTGATATGGAACACTTTTTCATGTGTCTGTTGGCCATCTGGATATCTTCTTTGCAGAAATGTCTTTTCATGTCTTCTGCCCATTTCTTGATTGGATTATTTGTTCTTTGGGTGTTGAGTTTGCTAAGTTCTTTATAAATTTTGGACACTAGCCCTTTATCTGATATGTCGTTTGCAAATACCTTCTCCCATTCTGTCAGCTGTCTTTTGGTTTTGTTAACTGTTTCCTTTGCTGTGCAAAAGCTTTTGATCTTATGAAATCCCAATAGTTCATTTTTGCCCTTGCTTCCCTTGCCTTTGGTGATGTTCCTAGGAAGATGTTGCTGTGGCTGAGGTCGAAGAGGTTGCTGCCTGTGTTCTCCTCAAGGATTTTAATGGATTCCTTTCTCACATTGAGGTCCTTCATCCATTTTGAGTCTATTTTCATGTGTGGTGTAAGGAAATGGTCCAATTTCATTTTTCTGCATGTAACTGTCCAATTTTCCCAACACTATTTATTGAAGAGGCTGTTCTTTTTCCATTGGACATTCTTTCCTGCTTAAAAACTTTTGTAAAAATCATGTAGCCTAAATTGTCCTATGTTTGCCCGCATTTAATTACATACCACTCACTTGGCACTAAAAATTATCTACTTCCAGATAAATAAAACAAAGAAATCAAATTTTCCAATTAAATTTTTTGAATTAGAATATGAGGACTTCTAAACAGTTCTGTATGTGAAATCTGGGAAAAATCTTTTGCTCTCAAGTCCCCAACATTGACATATTTTAAATGAAGGGTTTGGATTATTTAAAAAAAAATATTTGATGGTGAGCACTCAAACAGCTATCTATGTAAAGGCAGATCATATTATAACATATAAATGATGAGCCTAGATTATATATGTCTAGCAGAGACATAATACATAGTTAAAAGATCAACAAAATGCATATGCCTACTTATTTTTTTTCGTAAATTCTTTATAAAATTCTATTGAATTAAAATAAAGCACACAATAATTACTACTTACTATTTAATTCAGCCTTGCATTAAGCACTTTTAAATGGTTGATATAGATAGATGGTTAGGAATTCCTAGCCTAACAGCCCATGAATGTTAATTCATGTAATTTTTAAAAATAGAAAGACTCTCAGGGAAGCCCCAGGAAAGACAACATAGATTAATTTGGTCAGCGAGCTATCCATTGGATATCCAGGGACTCAACAATCTCATAGGGCCTTCCAGCTCTAAAATGCTGTGATAAAGACAGTGCAACATCAGATGACATTTTTGTCTCAACGGGACAATTGAGAATAGCTTAATTAGTGAGTAGAAATTGTCATGGTTTGTTATAATTTTTGTTATAATTTTACTTGTCAGAGACTCTCAAATTAGTCTTTTTAATACAGTTCTATGGCATTAACAAGATACAAGTTAATATAAAATCAACCATATTAGTTAATGTAAAATTGAAAACATTGTGGATCCAGGTGATACACTAAATTCGTGCGTTTATTTCCACGTCCACCCAAAATCCAACTGCAATACCAGGAAGATGTATAGAAGAGAAGAAATCTGTAACGACACTGAAAATGGGAAAGCACTTTTAGCAAACATGATATTTTGACAAATATCTGGATGATTAAACAAATAACAAAGAGAAAAACACAGAAATACACAGGAAAAAAATGGAAAGACAGAGCATCCACTTCATACTTTTACTATTTTCAAATACATTCATATTTTTCCTTGGTTTTATTGTTACATTTATCTTTCCATCTTTTAGAGAATTTGTTTATGTGAGGAGGAGGAGTGGGGGGGTGGGAGTCAACAGAGGACTGAAAGCCAACTCAAGCATTAAGTAGTGCCACAGTTTCAGGTGATGAGGTGACTAAGTTACGTAGTCAGGGACATACTCAAGTGCTTTGCAACATGTGACTCAAAACCTCCACTGGAAAGTCAAAAAAGAGAGGCAATCATTCATTGGCTCCCATCCTTTTTCATGTGGCATGGATCAAGATCAACTGCACTCATGTAGGACTATCATAGAAGACTCAGGAGAGGAATCAAGAGATACTCAGCACACTCATTTAAAAAAAATAAATAAATAAAGGAGCCAATATAAGGTCAAAACCTGTGTGGAACAGTGCATGAGAAGTTGGGCTGGAATCAGAGGTCAGGCCAAGAAGATGTAAGGTAGTGCTCCTGCGGTGTTGGGCATACTTTCCTTTCAGCACTGATTTGAAGGACTCACCTAACCATACATTAAATTTCCACAGATATATTAAGTCTCTTCCCAAGGCCTTTATTATGTTCCACTGGTCAATTTTATTATTCCTGTGCCAATAAACCCATTTTTTATTATAGTAGCTTTATAGTATAAGTTGATATCTGCTAGGGGCATGTCCCTTAAGATTGTATCATTTCAGATATGTAATAGCTATTTTCCATATTTTATGTTCTGGATGTACTTCAGAATCATTTTGTCAGGAAAAAAAATCCTGTTAGGAGTTGGAGTTATATTGCTTTGAGCTTATAGATTAATTTGAAGAGACTTAAGAACTTTATGACATTATGCTTTCCCATCCAAGAATATAATATTTTGCCCCATTTGTTCTAGTCTTCTTTTATGTCTTTCAGTTAAGTTTTATATATCTCTTTATACATGTATTGCATATTTCTTGCTAGTTTCATACTCAGGTAGTTAATTAGGTATTTGTTATTAGACTTTTTCATTTTATTTTCTAATTGACATTACAGCGTGACAACGCTATGAAATTTTATATGTTGATTTCCTGTGTGAGCATTATTAAATGAACAAGAGTTACCTGTTTTCATCATTTTCCATTTTGTTACTTCACTGGGAATTCTAGGTATCCAACCATACTCTACAACTCATTTATACTAAGTCCATTTTAATTCCAATATTTTAATGACACTGTTCTTCCTAAGGTCACCGGTTGCTTCCATGTTGTAAACTTATGGTTCCTTTTTCAACAATCCTTTTATTAGATATCTTAGCTGATTCTCACAGAGATGAACACTTATACCTTCTTGAAATACCCTATTTAATTTGTTTCAGTGATACCCCTCTCTCTTGATTTTTTTTTTTTTTTAATTCCCCAGTCACTTTTTCCTGGTCTCCTCCTCCATCTTCCTATTTGGAGATCCCCACGATTCTGTCCTGTGCTACTTTTGTTTTTACCAAAAAATCCTTGAAAATTTTCTGTGACACTCATGATTTTAAATACTATCCAAAGTTTGGTAATTCCCAAATTTATATTAGTGACCCCGTGACATACCAAAACTGGAGTGGCAGAGAGTGCACCACTAGAGGCAATAAAGAGAGGCATCACTGTAGATAATTCAAAATAATATCAAAACGGAATAAAAGTCAGTCTGTTATTTACTATCACCATTTGTTGGAAATTTTAAATATTAAAATGATGAAATACTCCTCCCTGGGGGGAGGAGGGAAATCTTGATAAAGTTCTAAAAAACTGCTGTGATTATTGTTGAGTTTTGATAATACATACGTCAACTTCAAACTAATACATTTTAATTTCATACTATTTAATAAACAATATTCTAATGGAAATTAACTGTGGAAACTCTCAGATATACACTCAGTCCCTGATTTACTTGGATTCACCTACACACATCAGTTTCAAGAATAATTTAATAAAGGTTAAATATAGTTTGAGCTCAATTCATGTACACTGTCCGAATCCAAAGGTATTATATGTTTTTGAGTTTAATAACAGATTACAAATACCCAATGATAGCACAGTAATTGTAAAGATGAAGAAACAGAAATTGAGTTATTTTAGTTGTCATTCTATGCGACTACTTGACATTTTAATTTGTACTTGCAGTTTTTCAACTGCAGAAATAGGTAAAAACTACTTGTATTAGTCTTGAAAAAAACAAAGACATAAACATTATTGTAATTTCTAGAATTTATTATGAAATAGGATTTTTATGAATCTGTCCCAAACTTACCATTATGTTTAAGGTCTTCTTTGTTTATCTTTTACTTCATGTGAAAGAAACTTTGTGAAATTAAAATGAATAAATCACTTAGGGAAGAAGATACATTGATAAATTTCCCCCATCCTATTCTCAAGTGAAAAATATGTGATAAAAACACATATTTTCATAAGATCATTGATAAACTTACAGAAGTCTCAAAAATAAAAACTGTGGGGCACTTGGGTGGCTGAGTGGGTTAAATCCTCTGCCTTCAGCTCAGATCATGATCCCAGAGTCCTGGGATCCAGCCCCGCCTTGGGGTCTCTGCTGGGTGGGGAGCCTGCTTCCCTTCCTCTCTCTGCCTGCCTCTCTGCCTGCTTGTGATCTCTCTATCATATAAATAAATAAAATCTTAAAAAAAAAACTGTAATATTATTACCCATTATGGTAACAAAACAATAGGTAGATATAATTTATTCCCCTTTGTTTCAAAAAAAACCATTAATATAATTAAAAAGCATTGTTCCATTGCTTTTTCTTTTTGTGCACTAGAATGTTTAATTATTTTTACTGAATACAAACACTCAATAAAATGAGGGTTTTTTTTGTATTTTTTGGTTATTTTTATTATCTGTTTTATATCACAATTACTACTAAAAATAATTTCCTTCTATATAGAAGAGGGATTGCTGGGTAGGTGTGTACACCACTGTAGGATTCAGCACTTACATTTGGCTCCAGATATTAGTATCTAATATCCCTTTTTCACATTTCCATTTGAATGATCTGAAGTCATTTTAAATCAAACATATCTTAAACTTGGTATTCTCTTCAAAACCCACCCCTCCTATATTTTCTCGTATCTCCATAAGTGATATTTCTATCACTCCCTTTGCTTATTTTATTTCTTTTTTAAGATTTTACTTATTTATTTGAGAGACAGCACAAGCAGGGGAACAGCAGAGGGAGAGGGAGAAGTAGACCCTGAGATCATGACCTGAGCTGAACACAGGCACTTAACTGTCTGAGCCACCCAAGTGTTGCTCCCTTTGTCTATTTTAGAAAGTGAGGAAGCATATCTGATTTCTTCCTTTTTTTCATGACTCCTCATTTATGATCCATCGCTAACTTCTGTGGCTTCTTCCCCCCAATTAACCCTGGGCTTCTGAACTCCTGTCCACTCTGTCTCTGCCTTTCTAGCTCTAGTTCTAGATCTAGCTCTGATAATTCTAATCTAAAGAAATGTTGGAGGTGAACCAAAATATGGGTAAAAGAGAAAAGCATATGGTAAGAATTTATAATCAAAGACATTTTTTACTTAATATTGTTTGAAATCAATAGTAATGAGAGGCCTAAAGGTAACATGGAAAATAGTGAATGTGGGTGGTATTAAAAAGGTGAATTTTTCTTCCTAAGATGCCTTGCTCTCCCCATTCCTCAGATCCCCCTCTACCACCCACATATATTTGAAGCTTAGACTCCTTTCAGATATTGACACAATGCCCATTGGAAGACACGAAGGATTAAGAGGGAAGAAGAAATAAATAGAAATGAGGATACGCAGCACAGCTGTGACAGATGGGAATATAATCCGTGATATTATTGTGGGGAAATAAAACTTCTTACAACTAGTGGTTTGTGCAAGTGATTTGCACAGCAGGGCTGGATATTTTATATAACTTCAGAGCACTTCACTTATATGTTCTTGCTTTACTGTTAGGTGCCTGCGAATTAAGAGGAACAAAACTCACTGGTATTGCATGTCTTTGTGTTTTGCTAAATCAAAGAAATAAAACACTGCTAATTTGTCCTACAAATACCTTACCTATCACTGGTTGTAAGCATCAGGCTGAGCTTTCTATTCTCATGCATTTTGATTCTGCTTAGAATTTAGCTTTATAAAGCTCAACTGGACTGAAACCAGGTTGTGAGTATTGATAATGAGTCTCTGAAAACTCATCAACAATTACCAAGACTAACTTTGTTATACTTCTGACCCAGACATTAAGCAGAGGGCTGACTTTGAGGGATCTGGGATGGCTTTCAGAAGCTTTCTGTATTTATCCACCTTTCCCCATGGACCTTCATTCAGAGAGAACAGCTGCATCAAATTCGAGAAAACAAACTTCTAAGCCATGAAATCACTAGACAGTGAGTTGGGCCAACACTCTATTTGAAAGAGAATTACAAATTCAGGCAGCATTGCTTTGGTACTATTCAAATTTGATGTCTATTTTATGGTCCATAATTAAGAGCACAAATGCATTTATGTCACCAAAGATCACACGTTCAATTTTTAGTAAATGTTGGCTCCTAGAGCTTGAATGTACTAGGCAATATATGTGAAATACATTAAGCTGTGACAAAATGGCAAAGAAAATGTTACTTTTTTTTAGAGTGTAAATTATTTGAGGAGAAATTCTCAGAGGACTCCTGAGTTCCTTTTCTGTTTCTGCTAAAACTTTGTTAGACCTTTGTGTTAGTTCTCAAAAAATGACCCAAGCATTCTCCCTTCTAGGTATGCATGACCTTCACCATAAACTTTTAGGGTTCTCCCACTCTAACTCTGGATTTAGCCACCTAAGTTGGGTTGGCTAACAGATTTTAGCAAATGTGATATAAGCAGAAGGTTGAAAAGTGCTTGCATGACTGGACTTTCCTGCTCCTTGCTCTACTAAGGTTTTCATGAGAATATTTCCAGGCCTAATGGATAATGAGAGCCAGTACAGGCATTCCGGATGAGATTATTTAAATCTGCTAACAGCCAGCCAACCTCCAGATACATGGGCTAGCCTAGGCAGGATGAGCAGAGCTGCTTAGATGACCCGCAGCTGACTGTGGACAAGTGAGACAACCTAGCCAGATCAACCAAACCCCTCAAGATTCATGAGGCAAATCAACATTTATCGTGCATGTAGCTGAAGTGTTGTGGTTGAGTGTTACACAGCGTTATTGTGACATTAGATAATGATACCACCGTCTCATCTTTCAAGGGGTCTATTGCTTTCTACAAGGTTAGTATGATGTAATAAAAATATAGATATCGTAGAAGAATCCAAAGGATCTTCAGTCAGAAGAGAGATTTTGAGAACTGAATCTGTTACACACTGGTCTTGTGATACATGCCAAATTACTTAAATTCTCTACATCAGCCAAGTGCGTAATTGTGGAGATTAAAAGATATGTTATGTCAAACTTGCTGTGTGACCTTGGGCAAGTTGCTTAATGGCCTTTATCTCAGTTTTCCCTCCAGAGTAATTCTGAAGAATAGGAAAAAGGACACAAAGCATTAAACAGAGAGTTGGGCAGTTAAGAAATGCTCAATATATATTAAAATTTGTTAATTTTACTATTAGTTACATCTATAGTTTTGACTACAAAAGTAGCACACTATGGCTAAAAGATTTCCAGGAAAGTGCACTTGTTACTCAAGTAGGGCTTCAGGGCCCTGGGTACAAGAATCTGTCTTCTGGGGCTTCCTTTTATTAGCACAAATGAGTTGTCTGGTGACAAATTAGCTAATTGTCCCCTTAGAAGATGGAAAAGTCTTCGTGGCAAGATGAACTTAAAAATCTGGAGGTTTAAATGTAAAAAGTGAAGGAAGCAGAGAGGCAAAGTACTTCTTAGCCCGAAGGCCCATATGAAAGAGCTAGCAGGAAGGCACTGGAGTGGTGAGAACCCTATGGGTAAGACTCAAGATGGAAAAGGCTATCCTCAGCATGAGGATGCTGCAGCGAGACGTGGGTTGGATTAAATAATCTTGGGGAATTATTTTAATGAAAGTTTTACAGTTGATATTTCTGAAACTGTGTGGCTTTTTTTTTTTTTTTAATCTTGCGTGCACACACACACACACACACACACACACAGAGCTAGTTTTACAAGATGGAAGGCTCTCCTGAGCTCTCCCATAAATTGATTGGTACTACAGAGGATTTGCACCTCTGGAAAGCCTATGCTGCTAACAATTTAAGTTGTGAAGGTGAGTGTTCCAAATCAGATATAACAGAGAAGGAAGGATGAAAGAGAGTATAGAGCTCAGTAGAAACAGAGATGGGAGAATTCTTCTTAGCATAAAGGCGGAGACATGTTACAGCATGCGACAGCTCTAGGAGCTGAAGGTAGACAGAATGAAACAGTTGGAAATCAAGTGACGTCTGAGCACTGAAAGACTTTTAGAAAGAATTTCTTCATTTTTCTAGTATGGAGGTAATGAATCTAACTATTGCTGATTCTTTCATTAGTATGTGTCAATAAAAGGAATAATGCCATTTGGAAGAAATAAATATCCAAGAGAACATTGTTTTATACCTCTGAAAGCAAGCCTGAGATTTACAAAACCCTCCAGCAAACCAGGCACCAAGACCTTTCAAGATTAGTAGAAATAAGGACAGCTCCAGACAACAAGAGGCTGACTCTGAGTTAATGTGCACAAACACAAGCAGTCCAGAGCGAGGATGAGGAAGAGAACAACAGGACTAATGAAAATTTTGTGAATAAGAGAAGAGCAAATTATAAGGTGAGTGTCACAGCAATGTTGATGATTTAAGAAAAAATAGTCATACTTTTCATAAGTTCTGTTTCATTTGTGTAATAAAAAGTCTAAATCTGTTACAGCTGATCACTGATTTGGTGTACCAGAAAGATGTTGTCCCTGCCCTCACCCAAATGGGGACATGCCATTATCACCTAAATGCTTCCCTGAGAATGATTTTCTGTGTCTGCCTTTAGAGTTCCCCAGTAAATAGGTCTAAATTTTCCTTAAATTTGATGGAGGGAACAGTTACAATCAGACAAGTTAAAAATAAACAGGAAAGGGTCCTAGATCCTGGTCCCACATTAGCCACCAATCTGAGCCTGGGCATTTAATTCCTCTTCAGTAAAGGCAAGAAGGTTCAATTAAAGAGATGTTATTTGTTAGTATGTTTCTGGCCAGAAACATTTCTTTAAAAAATTGTTCCAGGACAAGAATAAAAAGCAGCACAGAAACAAACATCAAGAGAGCACAGGAGTTTCTTTTACAGAGGTATGGACAAGCCAGAAGATATTCTTTGCCTTCAGCAACAAGGTGGTCCTAAAATTTTAACATGGATCTCTGCGTTTGGATGCCATTGATCTAGATTCACACTGCAAACTGAATTTTTTCTGAAAGGGCTATTGAACATATCATTTTTCCGACTATCATATACAAATTATCGTTCACACTGAATTAATTAGTTAATTAAATATATGTTGTTGAGTACCTGCTATATAGCAAATATTGCTCTAGTTCCTGGGGATAGAGCAGTGAAAACAAATACACAAAAAAGAAAAATCTCAACTCTTATGGAACTTGCTGCGTTGTAATGGAGGAACCAGAACAAATATAAATAGATGATAGATAGATAGAAGGTAGAGGATAGATAATGTGTGTGCACATACACATACATTAGAAGATCAAAGTGTTTGGGAGAAAAACAGAAGGACAGGAATTCAGGAAGTTTCAGAGGAAGGAGGTAGAGTGTTCATGAAGTACTATTTTCATGATGAAATAAGAAAGATTATCAGTTGAGATGGAGGAAAGGGAAGAGTGTTCTGGGTTCAAGAGGATGGGGAGGTATGAAGCAGTTGCCTAGGAAAAAGAAAGATGAAGTGGGCAAGTGGCATATAATGTGATTCCTGCATTTATGATTCTTCCTGTGCCTACAATCAAGAATTCAAATGGGATTCACCTTCCATGGTGAGTGTTTTCCTCCAGATACATTGAGCTATGACTGCTACTGCCACAGGGTAAGCAGAATGGGATTTAAACAGCATTGAGGTGACTGTGAGGAAATGAGAGGACGATGAGGAAACGAGAGAGGCCAAGGGCATCAAATGTACACACAAAGGGGCGATTATGACTGGCAATGAAATTTAAGCTGGAAAGAAATGAACGAGGACATGAACAGGGCTGAAATTCACTGTTTTTTAAGCACCAATAAGGGGAAAAAAGAGAGAGAGAGTGTTGAAATAAGGGCACTAAGGGAAGTGAGCTGGGAAAATAAGAGGTGGTAGTTTGAATATGGAATTCTTAAAATGAGAATTACGGAGTCACATGTACTGGGAATGCTAGGACCTAAGGTGTGATCATGGTGCAAGAGGTTGGAGAAAGTTGTTGGTCAAAACTGTAGGAGGAGAGAAGGTCAAATAATTAAGAGTCTAGGGTATTGAAGGGATAATCTACATGGATATTGAAATCATGATGAATTATGCCAAGAGCAGTGTTAGAGAATACCAACTATGTCTGGGAGAAGAAAAACACATCAAATTCTTAAAACTTTGTTTTCTTTAGTCTGCCTAAGAATTTGTAAAATGGCTTATGGGAATAGATCAACAAGGAGTACACCCTACACTTTATTTGAATTGATTTATGGCAGAAGCTTTATGTTATGTTCATTCCTCACATTACTAAGCACTTGAATCTCTCTTGTGCTTTTCTTTGTGTGCTCTGGGCAACATGTTTTATTTTATTGACCAAAATCTCATTTACAGTTCAATTAATGCAGTGGAGAAAACATGGTACATGCCAAGCCCCTCCATTCTTTATGGTCTGCACAGAGATTCTGGCAAGCCAAAACTAATTAATTCAAAAGAGAGAGCAAAGGAGGGAAGAGATTTAGTTCATTCTTATTAAGAACAAGTAATTCCTCCTGCTCATACAAAATCTGCATGGAAATGTTGATAGCAAAGTAACTACATCTTACTGCTCAGGACCCTTTTTGAAATTTTAGTATCTTTTGGCTTACTTTGAGATGTATTAAAATGCCGTTCACACGATTTAGACTCACATACATAGACAAACATGTATGGAGAGCACAATATAAATCATATTTTGCTCTCATAACTGAATAAACGGTTTCATCCATAGTCTATCGACTTGCTAATATTTCCTTTCAGGGTCAGTTGAGTGATCTGCTATGCCATCCTGTTTCTAACAGGTACATGTACCTAAGTCACTTCCATTCCTAAAGTGGAGGGCTAAAAATGTGGATGCAGAATATCTTGCTTGATATCATTTCATATTGTTTGCCTTTTATTCATATTTCCTTCACTGGAGATTATAATCTGCTATCCACAGTGTACTATCAATTTTGGTGCAAAATTTCTTGTCAAGATTCTTCTTACAAAGTGATATGATTATATGACTGATCTGTTTTCTCTCTGCTAACAAATATCCAAAATAATAGATTGCTTTGCCTCTCTACTGTAAAAAGGAAAAAGATATGATTTGGCATAAACAATAGCTATCTTTTATTAATGCACATCTACTTAAAATAAAACCAGCATCAAGCTGTGGATAAATAAATATGTTAAGTCTCTACACTCTTGAGCTTTAGATGATGGTTTGACATCCTATCGCAAGCATGTATTTTCAAATGTTTCTTTGTCATATAGACAATGTCACATAATATTTTTTAAGATGTCTTAAAATACAAAATAAAATAAAAATAAAAGATGTTTTAAAAAATAAAAATAAATAAAATAAAAATAAATAAAAATAGTGTAATATCTTTTCTTAATTTGTTTTTGTTTGTCCGAAACAAGGACTATTAAACATCCAGATACAGCTGTTGATATGGGAAGGCTATGCAATTATAAAAAGGATTTGAGTTGGTCAGGAATATAAAAATAAAATAACCAATACTGAATTTCATCATATAATCCATAAAGTAAAAATCTGAACAAACTTCAGAGGAAAATAAATTTTACTTAATAGGCAAAAAGGATTTATAATATCATATGAGATTTAAAGATGACAGCAGAAAGTGAACTGAAATATGAATTTGGAAATAAGGGCAGTGTTCATTTCTGCTTTTTGTCCTCTTAGCATTGACTTACAAGTGTTTTTACTCTTTTATGACTTCAATCAGGTTACAATCCAATGCCTAATTAAATGTAAAATCCTCAGTATTGAATGTTGCTTCCTGTTCTCCATCATTACTCTATCTTAAAGTACAAATCATCAGCAGAAGGTGGATCCTAGATTGTCAGACATCTCCACTATCAGTTTTCCAACCACCCTCTTACTTTCCCTGACTCAGAGCTCCATCAGGCCCCAGGCTAATGCATGTTTAATTCATGCATCTTTGGCAAGGATTATCTCATCTGCCACTTGAATAATGCATTCTCCTACAATTCAAATTTGCGTTACTACTACCAACACAATAATAATGTAAGTTCAACATCTGGTGTATGAAGTGGAGAGGCCCTAACAAGGAACAAATGAAAAACAAAAGTACGAAGCAAACGATCTCTACTGTTTCCTGAAATCTGTGCCAGGTCTAACAGAGGGTCAAGTGCAGCTGCCAACTTGCCTGCTTTAGAAGTTCCACAGCACTTTGTCTCTTCTCTCTTTTGGTAGTAAACTGTGTTCCATCTCACAGCTCCCACAATGGGAGTAAAGCAAAAAGGAAAAGAGTCTCTATTGCTCTCCAATATGCACTATCTCATCGGAATTCTATAGCAAGACCTCCACATGGAGCCCAGTTCTGCACAGAACATTATTAGTTAAACTCATAGTCAACTGAATGTTCTGGCCCAACCTTCTCCAGCCTACTATCACTTCCCACCAAGAGATGTGAGTTCAGTGAAACTAGGAAGTGGGCATAAAGTGCACCAAAACCAATATTGATGTCATTCCCTTTCAGAGTGATATTCCATTTTCAGGAAGAGGCTAGAGAAGAGATTCCAAAATATATATGTATTCCATGAGAGTCATTTTTGATGTGGAGCAAGGAGTTCCCGATTCCTAAGAATTTTAGCTATTCTTGGCATGGCTAAAAATAGGAGGAAATCCCAAAACAAAAGGGAAGATCCTCCACACAGGCATGGCAAAGTGTGTAAAATGGAGAGTCACGTGGTACCAATTCTCCTCTTCTCACTCAGAAATGGAGACCCAAGCTGTTAATGAAGTACATGGTTCCCCAGAATAAAGACCACATAGACTAGCCTTCATTGTGGGTATCTAATTTCTGGCCAATGCAATATATCTAGAAGTGGTAGTGAAACTTTTAGGGAGAAGCCGAGCAGCTGGCATAGAAATGAGATGGGTTAAGCTGGATGAAACAGGCAACCTGGACCACAAAATGGAAGTCAAACATTGAAGATGATCCAGAACGTATGTAGAAGAACCCTAGTCCTTGATGGTCATGGAGGACCTGGAAACTCTTATTCAGACATTTACCTAAGAGAAAAATAATTGCATCTTATTGCAACCACTGTTATATTTTTTCCTGTCATATGCAGATGAAACTAATCATAACTAATACATTAGAGAAGGCTAATTGTCTCATTTTATTAGAGGCATTCAGAAACAATTATGAAGAACTCCTTTTCACAGGTGTTCCTATGAGATGATTTCAATATTATATGCATTTCAAGAAGCATAATAGCATTGGATAATGTAATTAATTCAACCCATTTTGCTCCCTCATCCAGTTCCTCTAAATCCCACAGTTCCTTTTTAAGCTTGTAAGGCAGTATTGTAATCATTACAAATGTTCACAAAATTTCTGGTTCTCCTTCCTAGCACCTGGCAGAGTTGCCCTTCCCTGACCACTTGAAGTCAGCTGGCTATGTGACTAGCTTGACCAATGAAATGTGAGCAGAAGTAACATATGTCACTTCTCTGAGAAGTGACATATTTTATTAATTTTATTTTATCAGTGTTCCAAGATTCATTGTTTATGCACCACACCCCAGTGCTCCATGCAATACGTGCCCTCTTTAATACCCACAACCCCCAACCCTCCTTAATACTTACCACCCTTCCAACCCTCCACCCCTCCAAAACCCTCAGTTTGTTTCTCAGAGTCCACAGTCTCTTCATGGTTCGTCTCTGAGAAAGTATTAAGAACCCAGTGTGAAAGGTTCACACTTTGTGTGAGATGCCCCCTACTTTCCCCCAGTGATGATTATGATTTCTCTTATGAGTTGCAAGATAGAGCCCCTGCCACACTGGGTCCCTGTATAAATGTTATGAATGACCCTGCCATTCCAAAAATAGCATAAATCAGAACAAAGAAATAAACTTTATTTTATTAAAACACCAACTTGGCGGGGGGGGGCATTGGGTTGTTTCTGCAGCAGTAATTAGCCTATCCTAACTGATATGGGGAGCTCCCTGAACAGTTTTTATGATCTAAATCATCCTGTGTGTGACATCATATTGATACAGAGAAAGAGAGAGAACTTAATAACTTTTAAAGACTGAGCCAATGGAAGTATCAAAGTTCTCCTTTGCCTAAGGGTTTTCTACCTCCACAGCATTCCCTACATACCTGCAAAAACTTTCAGGTCTCTCTTCCTTACCTCAGAATCTCTCTCTCTCCATCTGTGCTTTTTCAAGGTACTGCTTCATGAGTCTCCTTGGTTCTATTTCCAAACATCTATGAAGGGTAAGTCTATAATACCTCCTTCCACCTGTTTTTATCTCTCATTATTGATTTTGGTGATCACATCCTTACTGGTCTGGTCCCGACCACTCTACTGGAAATGCTGTCTGTAAGTAAACCGATGACTTTATAGTTAACAAGACTAATGGTTTCATCCTCCTCAACTACGTTGCCCCATGGGCCCCGATGACATTCCTCCATAGTTTTAATGATAACAGTTTTCCTGGCCCTCTTCTTCTTTCTCACCACTTTGCTCCATCTCCTTTCCTGACTACTTTCTTAACTTCAACTACTACCAAGTAACTCCCATTAATCTCCTTTCCATTACTCTTTTTTCTTTATTTTTCCAGATGAGCTCATCAGCACTACAATTTATGAGCTAATGTCTCAAAACAGCCCCAAAACTCACTCAGTAAGTACTCAGAAACCTCAGAGAATTCTAGCTTCTCATAACCAAAACAGAAATTATTATCTTCTGCCTCAACTTTGGGTTGCCTTTACTATTTTCCACCATATCTTCACCCTGTATGCTGAAAACCTCAGTCATTATTGACTCCTTTCTCCCTAATGCACATCTCATCAGTGCCTTCAGTCTGTTCCTTTTTGTGCGTTTCAGGGGCAATTCCTTTTCTGAGATTTGTATTGTCTCTATTTGCTCTTGGAAACAGCCTCCTTACTCACCTGTCCACCTTCCTTGTCTACTCATGCCAATCTTTCAGTCATGAAATCTCCTAAATTATCTCTACTAATAATATCTCTATGAAGTTATTAATCATATCTTGACCATATTATCCCTACAAAATGAAGTGTGAATTATTGCTGCATTGAAAAAGCCCTCTAAATCTGACTTTAAAACTTTAAAGCTTTATGTCCTACACTACCCAACTAGCAGTATAACCCAAAAACCTCAGATGACTCCATGTCTCAAATCTTCTTTTTCTCAAGTTTCTTATTCTTTGTTACATTTCTCTACTGTGCTTTATGTTTCTATATCCTCAACTAGACTATGAACTACCCTGGTAATTATAGGTAGATTGAGATTGAGATTTTGTATATGTAATATATGTAATAATTTATCTATGTGATTAATATAATTACAAGTAATTAATAAAATTAATTATATATAATATACACTGATAAACATATTTTTTAAGCAGTAAGAAATTCTAAGCTTGTATATTTTTTTTATTAAAAAAAAAACATCAATAGACCTGCTATAGTTTCTTTTAACTTTACTACTTGTTTTCCTTCCAGTCAAGCTCTGTGTAAAAACTAGTTTTCACTCTTCATAAAAGTTCATGTTATCAAAAAGCAAATCTTTCATTTAGGCAAAAAGTATTTTATGATCTTTTATAGGAGAGGAAAGTCAGTGCTAAATTACTTAGAAATAGTTTCAGAATGCTGTAAAGTAAAAGCTGTAATGAATAACTTGTCCATACTTTGTATGCCGAGACATTTTTGAGCAAATCTTAAAAGCAATGCATAGGGATTTAGTCATGAGACTTTCAGCAAGATTAATGGAAGCAATGCTCCTTAAATCCCCTGGCACAGCTTTGAAAATTTCCCACGTGCTATCAGTGATGTCTTTGTGACTTAAAATTCTGACTTTGGTTTCAGGTTGCAGATTTAAGGAAGCAATGAATGTGTTTGATATTGACAACCTTGTGGCCTCAATTATATAATAACAGGGTATCAGGTTTTGATGATAACCCAGAGACTGTTCTATCTGATACTTGAATTCTCTCTACAATACTGGTCAAATAATCATGCCACATCTATTCGAGCAGGAAAATCATTGACTTCCAAATGTCCATTTTATTTAGACAAACCAAAGACAAAGATTAAAGTAGCTTAATTTATGATGGTGGAAGATATGAATTTTAAAACTTTACAGAAAGAAAATTTAATCATTATATAGTGTCCCAAAAACCCTACTAAAACTTGAAGCGTCTAATGATAACTGAAGGACACTCATGGAAAAGAAGCTTCATATTTATTTAGTGTGGGTTCATTAGTGTTAGAACTAATTCTTGAAAGTGGTTTCTCTACAGTTAACTAGTCATGGAACAGTGCTTGTTCACAGATATCCTTAAGATGGGACATTTGTGGAGTCTCCCTCTCAGACCAGAAATTTTAGGTCAGGGAAAGGAATATTCAGGAGGTCCAAGACTAAACGTAAGCAAGCAAACAAAAATTCTTATTTTGAAAAATCAAACTTCTCTGGAGGTTTCTAACACTAATCTTTTTCTTTCGGGGATTTTCCACATCATCAAAATAGTCTTTAGATTTCATAGGACATATTACAAACTCTGTGCTAGTCTCATCCTGATTTAAATCTTCAGAGCGGTCCAGCCATTATAAGAGACCTAACAACCAGCATTCTGAAACCACATTTTCTACTTCTGTAGTAAAGAGCTAAGACACATTAGTATTTGAAAAAAAAAAATTATTTATTTGTTATAATATTTATGGCATCATTTTTTCTTGTCAAAATCATTTTAAACAACTTCTAGAACACTTAACTTCCACTAAATGTGTCACCAGTTTAAGCCAAAAGGATGTCAACAGCAAACATATTTTAACATGAACTATAATCTATATCTCCATAGAGATCACTGTTTCTAATACAAGATTCTGCCAGAGTGCCAACCTAAGAAAAAGAAAATCAAATGTGTTTTAAGAGAAAAACCTAGAGTCCAAAAAAAAAAAGCTACAATTTAGGTATTTTACACTTTGATTTATTAAGTAACTACAGAATATGCATTTGCAGTTACTATAGTTTCCCTTGGCACTAGGTAGAGTCTGTGTATCTTTCAAGATGCTCTGTATTTTTCAAAGATACCCTCTGGTCTAAATTATTTTAACCTGAAGTAGTCCTTTACATAAAGATCATAATCACTTAAAAGTCTAACATGTTTAATAAACGGGCATCTGGGTGCTCCATCAGTTGAATGTTGGACCCTTGATTTCGCTTAAGTAGCGATCTCAGGCTCGTGAGATTGACCCCCTCATTGGGCTCCACACTCAGTGTGGAGTCTGCTTGAGTTTCTCTTTTCCTCTCCCTCTGCCCCTCCCCCTGCTTGTTCTCTCTTTCTCTCTCTCTCTAAAGTAAATAAAATATTTTTTAAAAATTAAAAATAAAATGTTTAAGAAAATACTTGGGGGACTGAAATAGGAAGCTCTCAGATGAATATCTGTGAGCTCTTGTGGCAAAATTCACAATAACAATGTAGATTGAGAATGTATGTTATTTTGTTTTAAAAGGATAGTGAAATGAAACCAAGAGTAGCAATCTCTGGGTGCCTGAGTGGCTCCGTCGGTTAAGCATCCAACTCCTGAGTTTTGCTCATGTCATGGTCCTAGGGTTGTGAGAACAAGCCCCACATCAGGCTCCATTCTGGACATGGAGCCTGCTTAAGATACTCTCGCTTTCTCCCTCTGCCTCCATCTCAAAAAAGAAAAAAAAAAAAAAAAGAAAGAAATAGCCATCTCTGATGGGTCACACTGAATCTCAAATAATGCCACTAGAAAGACACAGGTAAAAAGGAAGGTGACACAGATGCTTTCTGGAGTTTCTACAGGATTTAGTGTGAGAGAGACAAGGAGTAGGGATGAAAGCCAGAAAAGACTGTCTCCAAGACATTCCTTTTAAAGAGTGGATGAAAAAGAAGAAAATATGTGGCTATAAGATGTCAAAAAGACCAGCAATTGGACTTCAGATGTCGGTGGGGAAAAAATCTGCATCTAACTTTGAAGGAGTAGATAGTTTGGTACACAAAGGATATCATATCTTCAGGAACATAAGGGACCGAGAGTTGGCCCATTTTTAGTTATATTCTCTTAAAGTAGATATGATCCAGAGTCATAGGGACCAAAATACAACACAAAAGCTTTAAATAAGATAGCTTTTGCTTTGGTAATAAAAGCATAGACAGGCCTGTGGGGGAAATTAACACAAAGTTTGCAGGATGAAAAAGAATGAGATGGAATTAAGCTTAAGACTGGTGTGATTAATTTTTTAAATCTGTGCCTACCCTAATTGAGCCAAGAGAGAGAAAAACAAAACTTCTAATTGTTTGTTCCTCCTTGACACACACACACGGCTATTGTTCTGCTGTTGATGTTACATAAGTGTCTTCATATGTTTCAATGCTCAGAAGGATGACAAATAGGTTTGTCTTGTTGAAGAGCTAAGTGAACAGTGAGAAAAGCATTTTAGGCCACAGAGAGTAGATGAAGTGGCGTTATTTGAATTTTGATGACTTGAGTGGAAGCTGGACATTTGTTCCTAGATTTATGTACAAAACATTTGGCTTTCCTTCAAACATAACATTTATCCTCTACTCTAGGCAAGTGGTCAACCTTCCATGTTGGAGTGCTGTATTTATATTAGCATGTGCTCTTAGACTTGTACGTCTGTTTTGCCAACTGACCACACTCTGAAGAAATATATAGATGAAAGCACAGGCAAATTGTTATTTGTCCATAACCTCAATATACTCGAGTGGCTTTTACATGCTACCCCATTTTAGCAAAGCCAAAGTACAGAGGTTTAAAGAAAACTTCTAGCATGTGTAATTATCTTTGTTTGAGATTACATACTCATCATTACATAATTGAAATCACAATGCTCTACATGGTTGTGGTAGAAAGACATTCCCTCTAAACCTTATCCAAAAATCACTCCTCTGTGTGCAAACTTTCTCTGGCCACTCTCCACAACCAAACAGGAAAGTTGTATAATTTAGTCCAGACCACAGCATTCCCAGATAAAAATAAACTTTAAGCCACAGTTCTGGAGGACAGCATTATTCCTCAATTTACACAAGTGGCACCCTTTCATTTACAGTCACTCTGGGCTTTATATTCAGTCTGATTCAATCAGTTTAAGCATCAATATTTAACAGTACCTAGAATGGGTTTCTTAGACTGTGACATTAGGAATATTGCAAAATAAATACTCAGGAAGAGATTAACCCACACCCTTTTGAAACCCATACATAGCTTCTATGCCTACTTGTACAAAATGAGCCATAAGGAATGCACTGAAGGTTTCTACAACAACTTCCAGTTCCTCTTGCCTTAAGTAGAGTAAAATGTTAAATTATATGGCTAATATCTAAACTACATGGATGGTCTGTGTTTATACATACTGGTTTTCTCCCTTGGGGTCTGGTCTTCTCTGAAATAGAAACTTTATCATTAACTGTAGGCATGATAGTGATGAAGTCCCAGAACCTAAGTCAGGTTCAGTGGGGTGAGGTTCGGAGCTGATGACTAAAGAAAGAATTCTTAAGACATCTTTGGTGCAAAATGGTGGTTTATTAAAGCACAGGGACAGGACCCATGGGCAGGAAGAGCTGCTGCCCCGGGTTGTGAGGAGTGGTTGGTTATATACACAGGAGTTGGGTAGGTGAGGACAAAGGGGTGTTCAGAAGGGCTATTGGGGCAAAGAATACTATCAGAATATTGAAGGCTTAGTTACTATCAAGTAAAGACAATTGAGAGTCTCCTGGTGGAATGTTACATTCCTGCTATCAAGCATCCCTGTTAATGAGATTTAGGTTTAGAAGAAATTTAACTTTATTTACTTTTCCTTCTACTTCCACCTCCTTCGGTTTTTTATGGAGGGGAGGGTGACATTAGGGCTTGAGGAACTGAGTTCTGTGTCTTTGGAAATTGGGCTATTGATAAGGTAACTTCTTTGTTGTAATCTCAAGGACATTTGCAGACCAAGGGAGACTCCTGTCTTGCAGGATTGTGATCTCAGCAAGTTAACTATTTATCATTTTATGGCAGTCAAGGGTGCCTGAGGAATGCTACACCTATGGAGGGGAGCGGATGAAGGGGGGGGTGCAAGGCGCCAGCTCTTGCTTTGTCCTCAGCCAGCCTCCTGCTCCCTCATCAATAGAACTTGTTTGCTAATGCAGAAGTGAATATGTATGGCTTGCATCTTTCTGTAGCCTCAATGTGTGTTTCTTTGGTTGCTCTGTTTGCTATAATTGCTAATCACTATGAATCACTATAATTGGTGAAATGGGCAATCTTTATTTCCAAAGAAAGAGTCACTGTAAACTTGATGTGGGGAATGAAAATGAATTTCCATTTACATCCTTTACATAACATATCCCAGCTATTACTCTTCTTAAAGATAATAAAATGAGGTGACCCATCTTTATCTAAAGAATATGGTGAAGTGGCAAGGCACAGTAGATAACAGTCATTTTGCCTCCTTCACTCTCACCCCTGGGAATTCTGTTCACACACATACATTTATGATTCTTGAGCCAGCTTACCTACATTACCTCCCGTTCTGGTCATAGCCATTAATTCAAGGGTGAGCACTTGACTCTAGATGGGTCAATATGAGAACTTGGGTGAAAATTTTGCAACTTGGAGCTCAAGTTTCTCCTTGGGTCCCTGACTCATATGCTGGAAAGTAAGAGAGCTATCAAATGCTAGTGCTGTTGAATAAAGAAGTAGAGGAAAGGGGGTTGTAATGAAAGGAAAGAATCAAACCACATTACAAAGCAAGGATATTAAAATACTGTTTGATTATTTCAAATATCTAGCTCCATTTGTCTTTTCAGAGGAATTTGGTGGTGCCCTAATAGTGTCATCTCCCTAGTTTGAACTAGTTTAATGATACTGGTAAATGAAAGTGCCCCAGTAAAACACTAGAATATAGTTCCTGTGGCCTTAAAAGGTAGGATGTCTTGTTTTCAGGCAAATGGTCCCCCGTACTGTATTGGATTCTAAGCACCCTGGACCTCCTTCTCCCTAACTTGGCTGATGCAGTTGACTTGCAATGAGCAGGGTACTGGATATGCTGTCAGCCTCTGGCCAAGTGTTATCCCTAGGGGCTGAATTGTATTATCTACCAAGAGGCTGTGGCAGATGCTTAATGGTCCCATCAAGCCCAATGCTTCACTCTTAGGTTGACAATGCTTACAATATAATAATTTACAGTTCTTATCAGGGTAGCCTGAACCAAGCAGCTAAGTGAATTCTGGAAAAAAGCCCTAGGCAATCAGTCTGATGGAAGATAATCTGATAAAATAAATTTCATATAAAGGTGTACGTGAGAGACACTGAGTATCACAAGCAAGTTTTACTAACAAACAAAGGATAATACTTTAAAATCTCTTAATACGAAATATTATATAGATAGTATCTGCTTGGTCTTTTCTACATTTTCTTTTCTTACAATTGTTCCTGTTGCCTAGCTACTAGTTGCTTAGTTTTCTGCAGCACTACCCTATAAAATTTTCTACTCTGAGCAATTTAAGTTGAATCCCTGTTTTATGAGGCAGGGCCCACAGCAAAATCCACTCAATCCCAAGACTCAAGTGAATGAGAATCAATTCAATGTGAACACAGAATGCTTGCCATGAGGGGTGGAATTGACTTACACATCAAAGAAAGTTCTTACACGATATGACTTTAGGTTGTGAATACAATCCTTAGTGCTCTCCCCATTTATCTTCCTCATTCATTGATTTATATAAAAATTCCACCATTTTCTTTAAAAACATTAATTCATTAAAAATAAAAATCTCCAAAGATAGGTAACATTTTACACTGTTTTCTATAATGCATACCATGATGGAAATGAATCACTTGAGCAAGTGGTCAAGCAGTGAAGGGAGGAAGCCGAGTACATATATGGGGTGTGTGGGGAGGCAAAGCAGTACCAAAGAAGGAAATTGAGCTTGTTGAAAGCAAATTCTATCACTTGGTGATTTTTTATTTATTGTTTTGCCTTGCTAAAAGGGCCTAAATAATATGCATGATCATTTTAAAGACATGAATGAAGATTATAAACAATACTATTTTTCTCTTAAATGCTCTGTCAAAAGTTTCAGAAGACTGCTATCAAAGGGGCAGTGGCATCAGAACTACTGATTTCTATTGCCCAAATGACTTTTTGTGTAGGTGTGATTACCTGATCACAATATTCTAACAGATGTTATAAATGATGCTTTTCTTGATGATTTCAACACGAATATCAGACTGCTACTAACCACTTATTAAAATGAATATCCTTTAGAGGAAAAACCACATAAAACTTCATCTCTGTATCTTCTACAATGACTAGAACAGAACCTGGAAAATATCAGACACACTAAACACTTGAACTATTAAAACTTATATGAAACAAGATATAAAGAAATCTAAAAAATCTAGGTTCAATTAGCTGCCTTCAGTCTCAGTTCTTCTTAATCATAGTCTTACATTTCCTTTCCCTAAATCTTTAACAAATCATGGGTCATGAAAAACCATGCTACCCTTTTTAAATAGAAATAGCTATCATCTTTTCTGAAGATCAGATAGTTAATATGTGCTCTTTTACCTTATACCCAACACACAAAACCTAGGGTGGTGTTTCCCAGACTTAGAATTATAAACACATTGAACACAGAATATGGAGTCACCAATCACAGATTGCATGCTTTCAGGAAACACAGTTTGGGAAATATGGGTTTAAATTTCCCTCTCCTTTTTCACCAGGAAATTTATCCAGATACCTCAACATTTTCTCTCCTAATTTTCAAGACTTCCTTTTAGTAATTGGAACAAAAATTATCATCACTACTATCTTTCCATGTCACAAAGTAACTTCAGATGGCTGGGTTTGACCAGCACAATGCCTCCCAGTAAAGAGCTTACATAAAGCTCAATTTAAGTAAATGTTTCACAAGTTAACATTGTAACAGATGCCTTTATTAAAGGTTATAATTCATAAGTCTGTTTCCAATTTTTAAAGGCCCAGTCTCTCTCTCTCTCTCTCTCTCTCTTTTTTTTTTTTTTTTTTTTGTATATTTTTTTGCCAAACTGTTAAAAACGTATGGAAGTTACAAAGTAGAGTGGCTAACAATCTCACAATATCCTAGTACTGGTGCTGTCGATACCCCCACCCCAACCCCAGCCACCCTCTTAGAATAATCTCTTTTCCAAAATATTTGTTGGAAGCTTTAAAGCGTCCAGCAATATTTTCAGTATTGAAGATATACAAGTGAAGGAGTAAAGCAATTCTCTGCCCTCAAATAGCTTATAATATAGTAGTAGAGTGATAACGAGCATAAAAACAAACCTTCTATCCTAAATTTTCCACCCTAAAATCTATTTTCTGGGAGCCCTCCTTGCCTCAAATGACTAGCTGTCACTTCACCTCTACTTTTTGAGGTCTTGTCATTCTCTTTGCTATCACTGGGCCTCCCTTAGTCTTGGTTTGTAGAAGGCACCTGCCACTTACCTTCTTGGTGATGCATGGGCCACTCCTACTAAAGCATTCCTTGTAAAGCTGGCAGACCCTGAACTCTCCCTTTGAACACACCCATTGGGAAAGAGATATCCACCCTTACTTATTTAAGCATTTTGAGCCGCCTTCTGCCATTTTCTGTAGCACTTCTGGCATTTCTATCATACTTTGAGTGTGCCAATACTTTCTTCAAAATTTCAAAAGTCAAAGTAGCAACATGTTAGATCCAGGGTCTTTGCTGGGTAATTAAAATGTTTAATATTAAAGAGGACTTCCATATTCACAAGAGTTCCACAAACTCTTCTCACCCTGGTGTTCCATAATTGTCCTTTGGATCCAGTACTCTCAGGACCCAGTCCTATCAACACGTGTCTCCAGACTCCTGTACATTTTGGCTAGGTCTTTTGGCTCTTCATTGGAACAGCTTCTTTCCACCCTTTTCAGGGTTGGCATTTCATCTCTCCAACCAGCCCATGCTGTAATTTCACTCCAATTACTCTTCTGGTGGTCAGAAGGTGAGGTCTGGCTATATCCTAAAAATGGTGAGGACATTTGCCATTTTGCAAAGCAGAGGTCCTTCATCATCTTCAAGCATATGGGAATCAGGAAGGCATAAATTGCTGCTGCAAGTGTAGATGGTTCATGAAAATCTAGGGTTACAATTTTCAAGTACACCCATCCAAATGTCTCTGTCCAAAATCTCAGCATTCCACTTGTTCCAACTAGAGCCCTGAATGGGGGCTTTGCCATAAGACTTGCCAGGGCTGAGAATGCCACTTTCTTGGGTGTTCTGTTGTTCTTATAATTAGGTCCTGGTTCCTCTGCTTTTTTCTCCCTGGTAGCTACAGGAGATTGAGTTTCTTCATATGTTTCCCAACAGGTCCTCTGGCTCCCACACTTAGCCATTAATTTAATTTATGAAATACATGAATTGCTCCCAACAATCAAATTCCATAATCCTTATAATTATTACTTTGCCCAAATTTCTAAGGTATCTGAGATACTGCCTCACCAGTGCTTTTCCTTCTATGAGTATACTGTCCCAGCTCATCAACAATAAAAATGTTTAACGATTGCACCCCAATGTACCAAGAGACCCCACAAGGGATTGGATCCTCCCCAGGCTTTACTGGAACTGGCTGGTGGCAGTTAAATCCTATTTTAGATTCAGACCCTCAGACCCACTCCAGGCACCACTTCTGTTAGGCCAGATTCCCTATGAAACACTTAGACAAATAGATGTCTGCAAGAGCTTCATATGGGAGTACCCTGGGGGTCAAATCTGGGGACAGGGCTGAAGAAAAGAGGACCAGACTGAGGGAAGAGTTGAACATTGATGCAGCCACAATAGAGGTCTCAGCCTACCCCACAGACGCTCAGGTTCTGGGAAAACCCTCCAGAGCAATCTTGTCTGGGAAGAGAGGGGTGAGTTTTTGCTTCAGGCTTGGGGAATAAGTACTTTAATCTTGAGAGGTGGATCTGAACAGGGCAACACTTCATTCAGCATAAGCAGAAACCTTTCAGACACAATTAGCAGAAAACAAGACGACATATGCAGCTGCAAGGCAAAATATGGCAATGCAGATGCAAGTGGGTTATTTGATTTGATGGAAGCAAGATCAAGTAATGATTTTTAATTTTTTCTTTCCATGAAAAACAAAATGAGATAATTAGTTGAGGATGAGTAAACAGATTTTGAGGAGAAAAAAAAAATTACACAGTTCTTGAGGACAACGGGACAAGATATTGACAGAAAAGTAGAATAAGATGGCCAGGGACCCCTGAAACTTTCCTGAGATATACTGTCATAAATTTAAGTGAAACAAATCAACATGTTGGAGTGTTGTTTTTCAACAACATTTAGTTTCTCAAGTGCAAGCACAGAGTAGGCAGGAAGGTAGGTTTAATGAGGTTGAAGCTCTCCCTGAGTATAGTGGTGGGAGAGGGATAATGGAATGGACATTATAGGGAGGAGGATATATTTTATATGAATTATAGCATCTAAACTAAGGAGAGATATTAAGAACAAGAGGAGTACTAATGACAACAAAAACAAAAATAATATTCAAATGACTAGAAAATCTTAAAGGGTTAAATGTTTGCAGGAGCAGGTGATACTAGACTTGATGAACTAGAAATACACGGAATGATGGGGCACCTGGGTGACTCAGTCATTGGGCATCTGCCTTTAGCTCAGGTCATGATCCCAGGGTCCTGGGATCCACCCCCGTGTCTGGCTCCCTGCTCAGCGGGAAGCCTCTTTCTCCATCTCCCATGCCCCCTGCTTGTGTTCCCTCTCTCACTGTGTGTCTCTCTCTCTAATAAAGAAATAAAATCTTAAAAAAAAAAAAATACGGCGGGGGGGGGGGCGCGCCTGGGTGGCTCAGTTGGTTGAGTGACTGCCTTTGGCTCAGGTCATGATCCCGGACTTCCAGGATTGAGTCCCTCATTGGGCTCCCAGCTCCTTGGGGAGTCTGCTTCTCCCTCTGACCTTCTCCTCTCTCATGCTCTCTCTCACTCATTCTCTCTCAAATAAATAAATAAAATCTTTAAAAAAAAAAATGGGGAATGCTGAGTTTATGGTGCATTACTTCCAAGGGAGAATCAGGTATACCTTTCAGAATAAAAATCTATAGAGTACTTCCCCAGGCTTAGATAGCTGAGTTGATGCTGAGGGAGTGATCATTGTTAGTGAGAAACTCAAAGATGTGAAAATTCAGAGTGTGGGTTGAGTCATCCACATGATGCTGAAGTCATCAAAAAAGAAAAAAAAAGGTAAGACGGGGTGGCAAAAAAAAAAAAAAAGAGTTATGTTAAAATTATCAATAAATATGTCAGTTACCATGCAGTTGGTACATACTGCAACAAGGGGAGGGAGTCCTTATTTAAAAAGTTAAGGCTTGGGCGCCTGAGTGGCTCAGTGGATTAAACCGCTGCCTTCGGCTCAGGTCATGATCTCGGGGTCCTGGGATCGAGTCCCACATCGGGCTCTCTGCTCTGCGGGGAGCCTGCTTCCCTCTATCTCCGTCTCTGCCTGCCTCTCCATCTGCTTGTGATTTCTCTCTGTCAAATAAATAAATAAATAAATCTTTAAAAAAAAAAAAAAAAGTTAAGGCTTTAGGGGAATGAAAGTCTGAATAAACTTGAATGGTAATAAAAGAAAAAGAACATTTACACCATCTTTAGGTATTACGTTATATGGGGTGAGAGAGGGAGACAAAACAAGAGCCAGACGGAAACAGCTGAGAAACTATAGAGGAATCCAACATCCTCAAGTGATGGTCTGGTTTCAGCAGAACCAGAAGGGAAAAGGAATGTCTGGAGAAGTTAAAGATCATACACAATTTTACTGAAAACAGAACCTTAGTTCCTGAGAGCAGGTGCGTGCAGGCAGTGAGTGGGGAGGTCAAAGGAGGATGGAAGGCAATCAGGGAGCTGTGTGAGATTATATCAGATCAGAGGGGTCCAGAGCCAAATGGAGAGATAATAAAGACAATCATGTATGTCTTGAGCGGTTTGGACTTCTAGGGAAGACTACAATCAGAATTATGCACAATAAGAATTATGCACAACATGAAGATACTGGTCTTGATGGACTCTCAGGAAACAGACAATATTCAGTCTTAATTTTAATATTCCTAAAACTGTCTCGAGGCCATTTGTCATGGTGAAAACATTCACTTGGGAGCTTGGGTGGGGCAGTCTCAGGATACCAGGAATGTCTTTTTGTCTTTCTTAATTGTGGTGTGGATATGGTCATGACCAGTGAAAGGCCCACGACCCAGGGAAGTCAATGTTAATACTACAGCTTAGGCTACAGTGATTGCTTCTGGGATCAAGCTGTGCCCAGGGTTTCTAAACAGAGCTGGCTGCAAGGACTTCTCTTTGATGACTGAGACATCAGTTTCTGGACCCATGTTCCCTTCTATCTACTGAAGAGAGAATGAGCAACCCACAAAGACAAGCAGAGAGGAAAAGGAGAATTTACCGCATTCCACTCTTTGAATCAATTATTTCTAATGCCCATGCAGACCACACGCTTTTAAAGTGGCCATACATTGTACTTTTTTTATTACTCTGATTCAAGTTAGATATACATCACTTGCAATCAAACATACTGGACTTGCACATATATTTTAAATAAAAACATTTTAAACAGTTGGGACAATTCTGCATCATACTCTTGAAAGTTCTAAGCAGAATGACCTTGGAAGGTCATCTAATCCATTTCTTTGCCTTCAGGCAGAATGACACTTAAACCGTCCAAGAATGCATGTGGATTTTTAATAAATACCATCTGCTGGTGACATATGCCTGTGGGATTTGTATGTGTAAATTACAATTATGAGACACTCCAAAAAAATTAAAAAACAACTATACGTTTCTATTGCCTTCTCTGGAAAGCAATGAATCATGTTAGAGAGTGCATACTTTGTTTCTCTCTTTGAAAGGGCATTACCAATTACTTTAGTGATTTGATTTTAAACAAAGTGGAAATTGCCTTAATGAGACTATCTCAAAATTTCTGCTTTTTCAAAACATATTCAATTATCATAAAATGTTTAGTTTTAGAAAGTCTTATCTTCAACAAATAACTTATTTTTGTCATTAAGAATGCTGTACGGAAGATGAAACGCACGTTCATGAAATAATGCACTCCTCCCAGAACAGTAATGATGTCATTTCTGACATTATCAAAGGAGCTTCCAACAAATATTCTACAAACCAGGGCAATGCTGAAGTTTCTTTTATGAGAATCAGGAACTTTGACCAATGCTCAACAAATAATAAAGCATTTCCTAAAGGTAAAGAGAGAAATTTGTTGAAAATCCTAAAAGAGTACAACCAATAGTAGAATAAAAAGAGTTAAATCTCTACCAAATAATAACACATTAGATAGCTTACTATTCCATTATTGTGAATACCAAATAAGACTATTAGTAATATTTTAAATCAGAGTCTGTACAAGGATTGCATATCCCGCATGGAAAGATGCCCATTTCAGGCACAACGCTGAAAGGGGTGATATGGTCACTATGCACTCTAGAGGCCAGAAAATGACCAAGAAATCAGTGGCATCCACCCCGTTCAAGTCCTTCCCATAATGAAGTGTTTCCATAACGCACAATGATGCCTTGGGATTTTATAAAGTCAAAAATACTAAAATAAAACAAAACAAAAAAGGGTTAAGTGAAATTAAATTTCCCCATTCTGTACAACACACAATTTATGTTGCAAATTTGAAAATATGTGTGTTTCAAAATAAGTGTAAGTTTGTATGTGTGTATATCCATTTGTGTACCATGTGAATATCTGCATGACTGTATCACCTGTATAACTATTTCTATAAAATATCGCACTGGGAACACTGTTACAGACTATTTTCCTTAGAATTCTCCAGACCAGAAAGGCACTGTGACACTTCATCTATAATAGACACCAGGCACTGGAATGACTTTTCAGGAACAAAATGTGATATTCAAATCAAGTAAGGAAACTAGTTTCTTTATGCAATTTACATATCTCTATATAATAAAAGGAATCATATTTTCTTCAAACACTTTTCTTAACTCAATAAACAATTCTTTCCTACTTCTGTGAAGCCAAGTTATTTCACAGTCAATAGTTTCAAGAAATAGCATTTTATATTTGTTTTTCATTTTCATGTTTTATATAATATCTGCCACTTGTATACAAATTACATAATATTTTGCATATTTTGAATTCTCCCTAATTACATGAATTAAGATATTAACAAGTTATTTGGAGATTTATTTTGCAGACTGTAACTTTACCTGTATTTCCCAAGTGGGATGCAGTGAAGTCTGGTCATAGAAAATATTTGGCATAGTTTTCGTGGAAAATACATTTTGAAAATGCTTCCATTAATGTACTTAAATCCCTGAGACATGCACACACAAAAATTTATGTAATTTTATTTAATCTAACTTTCCCCAAATGTATGTTACTCTAGACCATTCTGAGGGAAACACCAGAGAACACAGATCTTCCTGATGGAAACACCACAGACTTACCTTGAGGGAGACATAGTTTCTATTGGATTAACTGTAATAAATAGTCTGTTTTTCATAGAAATGAATTAGAAATTAATTTCCCGCAAAAGTATTAAAAAGCTAAACAAACAAACAACAAAAAAGAAGGAAAGAAAGAAAGAAAAGAAAAGAAAAAACCTTCACATATTCACATAAGGCTGTGTGAACATTCCTGCCTTGCTGGATAATCAGAGAAACCCCAGCGAGAATGGCGAGGGATAGCAACTCATCCCATCTCTTATTTTCCTCCTCCTCATACCTCCTCCCATCACTCCCAGTGCCACACCATGCTCACGTCTGTGTATCATACTTTATATACTAATTGCAAAGAATTCTCAGATCTGAAATCCCTAATTGCCCTGAATTCGGTCTTTGATGTATGTTTTCATCAATTTAATACCCATAGGAGGAGAACAAAATGGAATCATAGAGAACACTACACTAGGTTTTAGGTGAGATGTTTAGTGCAGGGGCTGCCTTGGCAACAAGAATCAGCTTTTATGCATGCAGAGAAAACCATGAAGAGAAAAATATAAGTTGAACTCTTCTTGTTCCAAAGAGACCTTAAATGCACCCTTAAATGCATCTTTTATTTTTCTCAAGTACTTCCCAGCTCTGTCTGGGTCTTGTAATAATCTGAGTATATCACAGATATATGCCACACTTTTATCTTTGTCCTTGCATTTTTCTTTTCTTTCTTACCAGCTTTTAAATATAAAGTTTTCAAACATCTAATCATCGGAGAGCAAACTAAATAGCCAAAGACCTCATCATATACTGCACTTTGCCTCTCATCAGCTCCTTCGTGATTTGCATCACTCCCCAACTATTTTAAGTTGATCTTCATCAACTTCTGCAATTTTTATGCCCACTCACCCAACTTTTATTTAAACCTTTGGTTTATCAGCAATATAAAATCTAAATAATTGAGAACACAAGTAGTACTATAGAAAAAGGATAATAATCATCTCAAACGCCATTATAAAATATGGGGAAATATCCCGCAACAGAACCCAGAAACTTCATAGTTAATTTTCAGGTTCTGTTTTATTCCACTGTTTTACATTTTTAGACTACATCAGCTCTTTCAACAGAACAGTAAAGGGAGATAAAGTAATGGATCAACAAATAGTGATTACAAAAAATTATTTGATTACAGATGAATATATATATTGGTTTGATTGGCCCATATATTAGTGCTTTGCTAAGAGAACAGTGTTTTAGATTCAGACCTTATAAGGAGTCAGGTAACTATAGAGAGTTTCCTAATCAGAAACAACATCCATAATCCAAGCCAGCCGTCCCTAATTATCCTCTTTGCTGCCTGGATGAGTGAGTATGGATGGATCCACATAGAAGGAAAAAATATCACTAATATAACTTACTGAATGACAAATATCATTTTCAGATATATTTGCAGAGATTTTATTCATTCAAATTAGCCACTGGCAAATGGCTTGCACTGGCTCACAACTAACAGAATTTCTGCAAATCCCTTTTCCTAGTACGTTATTTTCCCTTCCTTCTTCAAGAAAGGCTAAAGGTAGCTTCCTCCAGGAACATAAATATGATCTGCTCCCAGACTTCATTTAGGGTTGGGGCATCTTTGTCAGGTAAATGGAGGTTTCACTAGTGTGCTTCCTCCCTCTTCCTAACCCACTCTGGAATAGGAACTTCTCTTACATGCCCTGCACTTAATTTCTGAAATAATATTTAACAACAGTATCATCATGACTCAATAACATATCGACTTGTATATCTTCCCCAGAAGATGGTGCTTTCTGGATGGCAGGACAAGATATTTTTCTTTTGTGCATTTTCCCCAAAGAATTAAGAAATAGGATAAATACTGACCTCCTACACCAAGATTTAATACCATCATAAAATAAAAATGAATTTATCTTTTTAGTTTGCAAAGTCAGATTGATCAACTCTAAGCCTTCATGCACATATCTGGTTGACTGAAAATTAAGTTTCAGTAATTTATTGTGGTGGGAGAGGAACTCCCCACCACTCTAATGTTATGCAAGAGTTCCAGGGATTTTGATGGACCAGAACATTCAGATATTCCCTTCTGTCCAGTCTACTCAGGACGGTGTTGATACTATATGAGCCCACAGGGCAGCTTTCTGTTCCCAGGCCCATCCTGGACAGATACCTGTCACCAGAAGTCTGAAGTTCTCAGCTATTAGTGATCAGACCACTGACATCTCTCTGTGTCACACCATCAGAGGCCCATTATCTCCTTAGGAAGCTGAAGGGGAACCCATCCCAGGTACCCAACACACATTCAACTCAGCCACCTAATCGGTCACCCAGGGAACTCTTAGAATTCCTTTGATTCAACCACTAAACTTGCTCACTCCTTTTCCTTTTGTATAATCCTTGCTTAATTCTTCTCAAGGTGAATTTCCCAAGCAGGAGGTAGAGTAGAATAAGGACAATTTACCTTTGGTCCTACAGTGTTGGCCTTTCTTTCCTGAGGTTCAAGTGAGAAAGGAGATGTTAACAACAGATAGTTTCTTCTTTTTCTATTAGCTGACTTGTTAAGTATCCTTCAGAGGAAAAGATTAGCCAGCCATGTCAGCAAAAACAAGGAATCACTGAGGCGAACTGGTAGGCATTAATTCAAGAACACACCCGGGAAGAGGCACTCTTAGCTGATTATCTTGAAGTGTTGTAGCCCCTTGGCAGTGCTGATGCTATTGTGAGGATGGATGTATCAGGGTACCTACCCTGCACTGCACTGTGTCAACATTCAAATCTCCTATTTCCTGTGATCCAAGCTCCAGACTCACCGCAAAACCTAACTGTAGCTTCCTCTGTAGTTCTGCTGATGCCATGACAGTTGTTTTTCTTATTGTGAAGTAATAAAATGGCATTCTGGTTTTGTAAGCTAGTCTCAGGAGCTTTGATAATGTCGATCTTTGGCTACAGACATGGATTGTATATATGCTGACAGTGTGTAGAAGATGGAAGACTCAAGGAGTCATACTACTACAGATAGCCTTAGGAGACCATCAGGAAGATGCCCCCATCATCTCTCCTTGGGTCATCAGGTGTGTTCCTCTCTTCTGGTAGCCCGAACTGACACAAGGGGCCCAATGGTTCATTGTTGAATGATTAAACCTTTTATATTTTGACAGCATTGTTTAGCGTACAAAAGAAGTCTCCAAGCCTATGCTCTTACCCCATGTTATACACTGTGAATATATGAACTCCTTTGCCTGGTTGGATAAATCTTGGATTGTACTTGGATTGTACTTCCATAAATCTTGGATTGTACTTGGAGCTTGATTTGTCATGTGCAAAAGACATCTTTTCTACTTGGTTTAGTAGCCATGTTTGAGATTTGATTTCTATATTCATATCTCATCAGGCTTGTACTTGGAAATCTGTCACTTTCTCCAACCCCACATCTGCCAACTTATACTTTCTAACAAAAGGAAAATCCCAAGAACTGACACCTGTACTCTCAATTCTAGATTTCCCAAGTCTGATTCAAACTGTTTCCAAATATAAGTCCATTTATGACAGATAAGATAAAATGACATTTTATTCTATTGAAAGACAATTCCTTTGGAATACCAAGTATATTGAATACCTTCTGCTCCACACTTCTCAGACCAACTTATTAAATGCCAACATATATTTCAATAGGTATCTCATCCTACTGAATATTTTGTGATTTTTTTAAATATTTTACTTATTTATTTATTTGAGAAACAGAGAGAACGCAGAGGGAGAGGGAGAAGCAGACTCCCTGCCAAGCGGAGAGCCTAATGCGGTTCTCAGTCCAGGACCCTGAGATCAGGACCTGAGACAAAAGCAGATAATTAACCAACTGAGCCACCCAGGCACCTCAACTTTTGTGATATTTTTGACAGTATTTTCTCTGAAGGTCACCCACTACAATCATCCATGTTACTCTTTCTTTTGAGAAATATTTATTGAACCACTAATATGTGTAAGAAATAAGTCTAAACAGAATCCTCTGAGAACAAGGCAAAAGTCATAGACCTTGCTGTCAAAGAGCATACTATTTATTAAAGTTAAAAGATGTACAGAAATGAGTATTAGAAGAAGACTAATATTAGTTCCAAAAGATTTGTTTTGGAAGAACTCCAAAGGTTTAGAGGAGAGGTTGTTCTATTTAAAGGAGTCAGGAAATCTTCGAAAGGAAATCACATTTCAGTTGGAGTTGGACAGGAGTGCCAAGGAAAAGGGCTCTTCCAAGTTGAGCAACTAGTAAGATCAAAGAGCAGTGTTTAAGACACAGCTGAACAGTGATCTAGCTTGTCTGGAGCACTGTTGGATCAAAGACCATAGCAAGAATCATGTGGAAAGGCAGGTTGGGGCCAGAGTTTATGCACCTTGAATGTACAGCCCTGCATTTCACTGAGTTAACTATGGAAGTGAGTAATGCTTTTTTTGTTGCGTTGCTCAGAGGCTGAACAAAGGGAGAGTGGAGTCAGGTAAAATCTCCACCTCTGCCACTTGGTAGTTGGTGACTTTGCATAAGTCATTCAACCACTGCAGGTCTCGGGCTCCTCATCTGTGACATGATAATGAATATAAGAACTACATGTCAAGGGGCTGTGATGGCAATCAAATTAAGCAATACTTACAAAAGAGGACGGTGTAGAGGTTGGCAATAGTAGATACTAGGAAACACTATCAGTACTGAATAAGCAAGTAGTGAAGACTTCCAGAATTCTCGTAAGTCACTTTGCATGCCTTGGAATAATTTCTAACTCATCTGTGCCACTCTGTGACAAAAGGGATTGGACACCATATTTCACATGTGTGCAGATGAGCGCTATGTGGATGCCTATCTCCCTTCTGTTGTTTGCCCACTTCTGTGATTACATTGGCCTTTCTGGCAGGTATAGCACACAGAGAGTTTATGTTAATTTTTTGTTTAGATTAAAACCTGCAGGACGTTGTCACATACACAACTTCCATGCCAAGCCGCCTGAATCCTGTCCTCATGCAATTATTTTTTTTCCTAAATGTAGGTCTTTACATCATCTCTGCTAATTTAATCACATCAATTTCAATTGAAATTTCCCTTGTAGAAATCTTTCTAAAAATACTAAATTTAATCTAACATTTTAACGATGAATCACCTGAAAATTTGATAAGCATTGCACCTATCCCTAAAAATATCTAACTATGTTAGAATAAGAAAAGAGTTCTGAATCACATGCCTTCATATGTCCCTCTAGTTTTTTAATTTTTTAAGTTTTTAAATTTTTCATCAGCTCTGTTAGGCTATGATAATTCAAACAGTTAGATTTTTCTTACTATCCCTATGTATTTATTGCCCAAAAGGCTATCTTCCAACATTAGATCAAATATTCTGCCCCAATAGGATATAATTTCTCTGCCCCATTATCTATAGTAGAAAAGTAAATTAGATGTTATCATCATAACTTGTTCTTTGTAAACACATACTGTTTTTCCATAACCACTATTTTCTTAACACTGTCCCCAAATTTGTTTTATACCTACAGTTTTCTCAAAGTTCCCCTTGCATATGTAGAAGAAGATTTGCTCACCAAGATGGCTATGGTCAAATGTCTTTACAGGAGATTTCCTAGGGAAGTCTGCATGGATATTTGAAGTTACACATTAGCTGAGTGGGTAGGTAGTATGAAGATGGATCGATCAGAGGACAGAGCAGAGCAAGACTTTTAGCTACATCTATTTCATATATCATGAAATGTATAAACTCTTCACAAGGCAGAGTGAATTGTTTCAGTCTTCTATGTTACATACTATTTTTAAGGCACATTTTAATATATTATGCAAGCAAGAGAACCTATTCTGAGACCTTTCATTTATTTTTTTTTTTTTTTGAGGAACTATCATGCACGCAAAGGAAGAAATACACCAATTAATTTTGTTTCCAATTAATTTTGTTTCCCGAAGTCATTTCATTCCAAGACAACAGCTGGAAATTCCCTTATTTCAAATAGGCATTTGCAATTAATCGTATAAAAAATATTAACAGATGTGAAGATCTTAGTCTTCCCAGCAATCCAAAGAAGTTGTTCTATCAAAAGGACTTGAAAGGGGTTTTCTTTGACCTGACCACCCGCTCCATTTGTAGTCTGTTGTCCCAAATCTCTTGGTTCTAAAAAGCTTTCACAGAGCGAATACCTCGGTACCTTGTTCCATCACCTCTATTGCCCTTTGTCCAATACATTGGGTCAATATACTTTCTATTCTCAACCTTTTCTTCCGACTCCACAGGATGCTGGCATCATTCCAAACCTGCTGGGTCCCAATCCTGGTTTAATAGAAATTAAAAAAAAAAAAAAATCAATGAGAGAAAAAATGTTTCTGGATAGCTCAGCTGACATAGCCACCGGCAGGAGTTGGCTGTGCTATTTGGCATTATCCTCATGACCAGCCAGACACAGACTTTGTTATTTCACAGTTCACCCTGCCAACCACGTCACTCAATTGTTGCAATCAGTGCTAATGCTTTAGGGTACAAATAAATAAATAACACATGGGGACTAGCACACGTACTGGCTGACACAGTGGATCCACACAGAACTGCGATATAGGTAGCTTCGGCCTGCCAATGTCTAAATCAGTTCATCAATTCCTGATCTTTTTTTGTTGTTGTTATTTTCTTTTTTTTTTTTTTTGTTTATGCTTTTTCAGTTAACAGGTTGTGTGACCCGTGAGTTTCCTCTTTGGAAAGGAGCTTGCTTTAGGTAATAGTCTTCTTTCTAAAAGAAAATCTACTGACCACACCATCAGTGGGGGACAGTACCTAGCATGAGATACCACAAGTCAAAAGGAAAAAGAAAGGGCTATCTAGTTCAGTAACAAGGAGATTCCTTGTTTTGAAGTCCATGAACTTCTTTTTTTTTTTTAATTAAATTAATTTATTTATTTTTCAGAAAAACAGTATTCATTATTTTTTCACCACACCCAGTGTTCCATGCAATCCGTGCCCTCTATAATACCATGAACTTCTTAAATGGCTTTAGAAGCTACCTTCCCATGCAGTAGCCTTGGGATGCTATAATTCATGCAAAGAGTCTCAATCAGAATGGGGAAAATAGAAATATAAAGCTATCCAACTTGGCATGAAAAACTTAAATGGGTTTGAATAATTGAAAGCAAGCAGACTTTACCATATTGCAGCCAAAATTCAAACAGCATGCTGGCTCCTGCTACACAGAAAAGCAATCTAGGGCATTATCTCATGTGTCATTCTTTCTACTTTTCTTTAAGAAAACTATAGCAAGAGGATTTGTGTTTTAAAGAGGAATGCCAGATATGAGCACCATGAAGAACGAGTATCTTTAAAATGCTGAAGAGGCAGAAATTTGGGAGAAAATAGATCTATTCATAATTTGGAATTCTGTCTTTCCTCCATTGGCTGAGTAACCGGCTTTGTCATCCATTATAGGAGCCTGGGATGTGTAAATGTTGAAGGAGTGGGAGGGAAGGAGGTTCTACAGGCAATATCATTTCTATTATCTGTAGTAAAAGAAAAAAAGAGCATCATGTTCATAAAGGGAGGAGATACCTGTTTTCACCAGCAACAATAGAATTTCTTAGTTTGGCTGCACTATTCTAATCTCTCCCAAATTATCTCATTCCCTACCGCTACACTGCAGAATAGTCTAGACTTTGTGCAAAATATAACATACAGATAATCCCCTGTGCATGATGCCTAAAGTCATAATTTTATAATAGTTTAAGTCAGGCAACCAAGTAGGATTTCATTTATAAACAGAAATTCTTGTCAGTTTCACAAGATAGGAGGAAAACTATAAAAAGAACTGGTGAAGAAATAAAAAAGACGGAGGGGTTGTCACTGGGACACAGATTGGTTGCAGGAAAAGGTTAGCTTCATCTGTAGACAAATTATGGAGTAGAAACAGCAGTATCAAATAGAACTGAGTAGTGGGGAAAACATTGAAAAGCAATGGGACGTTGGATAGAACTTGAGACAACTAGCAGATAAAGACATGTTTCTGAAGGAGACTACATGACAGAATGCATGACCAATAATTTCTGGTTTGATTAAGAAGGTTATGAGAGAGAGGTACCTGAGTAGCTCAGTCAGTTAGGCATCTGATTCTTGTTTCTGACCCAAGTCACAATCTCATGAGTTGGTCCTGAAATCAAGCCCCACATTGGACTCCATGCTCAGTGGGTAGTCTGCTTGAGATTCTCTTCCTCTGTCCCTCCTCTCTCGCTCTCTGTCAAATAAATAAATATATATAAAATCTTAAAAAAAAAAAAAGGTTATGAGAATCTGGGGAAGGGGAAAGATGACCCATTACTGAATATAGATGAGGTTGCTGACTGTCATAGCCTTCAAGCCTGTCATGTACTCTGGATTTAACAAAACATTTTGCCATATGTCCTTTCCTTTTATTAAATATCAACATCCCAAAGAGTAACATGGCGCATTTCTGAAAGCTAACCACATAAAATCTGGATTTAGAGGATCCACCTTGAGTAACAAAATAAACTAGATCTTCTCCTTTCATTGAACAGATGCCTCAATTATTTCCTGAAATAGAATCACTTCAACAACACTACCTCTGACGAAGGGTGCTCCTCTAAGCAGGCCTCATGCTATCTGGCAATGCAGCTTGATCACCTCCTCCAATGGGGAGGTCAATTGTTCCCAGTGCAGAGATGGGGCTATATCCAAATCACTGAAGAGATATTTCAAACTTCACAGGCCTGCCATCCTACTGCAACCTAAGAAAATGGCTGTCCCATGGGTTGCTAGATCTCCCCTACAAGGTATAATTATCTCAATCATACCCAATACTCACCTTCACTCCAAAAATAAAAATCACCTGACAAAGGTATAAAAAGGCGAAGGACTGCAAGAGGGTTCATATTAACTGAGGACTAGATTTTATACTTTTGAAAGTTTAAATTTGGGATGCCTGGGTGGCTCATTGGTTAAGCCTCTGCCTTCAGCTCAGGTCATGATCTCAAGGTCCTAGGATCAAGCCCAGCATCAGGGTTTTTTGCTCAGCAGGGAGCCTGCTTCCTCCTCTCTCTCTGCCTGCCTCTCTGCCTACCTGTGATCTCTTTTTCTGTCAAATAAATAAAATCTAAAAAAAAAAGTTTAAATTTATAAAGTTAATTGATTTTAAGGGGTTATTTTGCTTATTTGTTATGTTGACTTTTTTTGAATACTATAGGTTTGTTTCCTTTTTATATGAATAATGCCAAGTAAAACAAATGTGAAAGAAAAAAAAAAATTCAGTATGGATTTAAAGGGTTTTTTTCCTTAACTGACATTTCAGAAAAATCATAATCTAGATATAAAAGAAATTTTACTTTATATCTTAGTTATTTTCAATATTACTATTCTCTATCACCAACTAATTTCATTGAGAATTTATAAGAAGGTCTATCAAATGGAATCATTACACTTTAGACTTAACTAGATAGTTTCATAAGATTTGAAAAAAAATATTTAAAATGAATGAATGAATGATTTTTCTGGTTGTTCCATGAAGCCTTGAGATTTCTGCCGAGTACAGAACTTCCTGAGAATTCAACTTCCCTATTCTGTAGCTTATGCCCCTTCAATTCCATCTCCAAGCAGGCTGAGAAATCTATCACTGAACCAGAGCAATAGTATTTGTCCAGCTGGGTGGATTGACATTTCCTGCTTTTACCAGTATTTTCATCAAAGATAGCATACTGGCCTCAGGGATCATTTAGACACAGATGTTATCTTTCTCCACTGTTTTTCCTCCTTGATTCTTTAGTAAACTGTAAACCAGATAACAATGGCTCCAAGCCAAATACCAATTTACATATCAAAGGTACATTATGTTGTACATTCCTGTTGACCTATCCATTGTGTTGAGCTGAAGAGAAAATAAGCTGTTAGTGAGCATTATTGTGTTAATTCAGATGTACAGAGAAAATGGCATTAGATGTGCAAAAGATTTATTAGGGGAGGGAGCACAATGGGGGAGAAAGAAAAGGAAGGATGACAGGAAAGACTTTCCAATGGTAACAAAGTTCCAAGAAAGTTTCAGCCAGACAGACTGGGGAGTCCTTAAGTCCTTAAGTCAAAGTCACCCACAGGAGGAATCCTACCTTATAGAGAAAGGGGCCACATTAGTTCCCCAGTGTACTTGGGAGTGGCCCACCAGAAGTATGGTCTCAGGCAAATATGATGGGTGATCTAGAGGGGCCTTTCCTGAGGCTGTCAGTCAATAACCTGCCCCTAACAGGAGGTCTGATCCATGTGTTTTCATGGCCACCATAATGAGTATATTGTTGCAACATTTTATTCTACCTCAAATAAACAGGCTGACTAAGTCACTGACTTTAATTTATTTGAAACATAGATGATATCAAAGAGTAATTAATTTCTTTCATAAACTTTTATTAAGCACTTACTATGTATCAGGTACAATGGCAGCTGCTATAGATAGAAAAGTGATTAAAACACAGTAACAGCCTCAATGAACTTACAAATAGTTTTACCCAAGAGAAAACAATATGTCATGAATGTGCATTACATACTAAAACCAAATAAGACCTACTTTATCATATTATGGAAATCTTTTTAAATGTTTATGATATGTTCACCCAGTAAAGCATTTAAGAAAATAAACTGTATCGTTTATTTTCTCAAATATGTTGTCATTTCTCAAAGGCAGGCAGTAAAGCAAACAGTACTATACGTAAATTACCACCTTCAGTTTTAAACTTAGAGTATTTCAGTAAAATAATGTAATATTTCTGCAAATAATAAAAAAGAAAAAATTTCTTTTTTATAACTACTGAGCTATTTTCTGTTAACTAGATCTGCTTATAACAAACATATGATCTCAGGTTTTCCTTTTTTCTTAATTTCAACTGTATTTTTCAAAAGCTAGGAATTCTATGATTTCAACTGATAGACACCTCACATAAGAATGAGGTGAGGATCATGGGGGCGCCTGGGTGGCTCAGTGGGTTGAAGCCTCTGCCTTTGCCTCGGAGCATGATCCCAGAGTCCTGGGATGGAGCCCCACATCAGGCTCTCTGCTCAGCAGGGAGCCTGCTTCCTCTTCTCTCTCTCTGCCTGCCTCTCTGCCTACTTGTGATCTCTGTCTGTCAAATAAATAAATAAAATCTTTAAAAAAAAAAAAAAAAGAATGAGGATCATGAAAATCCATTCATAAAGGTGAAATTAATGGATTATTATGCATTAGTTAATGCACTGTTATTATTAATGGCAATTAATTGATAATGATCCCAAGATTTCATGCATTCACTGAAAAAATATTTATTGAACATCTATCTATTCTTTGCCATCTTCTCTAGGTACCAGGATTACGGCAGTGAACAAAACACATAAAATTCCTGCCTTCTGTGAAGTTTTACACTCTTGTTGAGGAGGAGGATGGAGAGGAAAAATAAATAAGATAAATAAGATATAACATGATAGTAGTGTATTCTAAGAAGAAAAAAAAAGCAGAAAAGGGTGATAGAAATTTAGAGGGTTGATAAGGTGTGTAACTGATTGTGCATAAGTGGACCAAGAATAAAAACTGTATTGAATGAAAATAGTAATTCACTAATCAAATTTTTTATTCACTTTTTTTTCAACAAGCACTTATCTGCAGTTGCTAGGTGACGGGAACAGAGATGCAGGAGACATGATCACTGTCCTCTTACTGCCTACTAAGTAGTGGGAAATCATAACACTATTGTATTCCCAAAATGCTAATACAGGGGCATCAAGTAAACATCAATATATCTGTCACATTTCTAAACAGAGATAAAAACACTGATAGAGTTCACTACATAAAGAAAAATGTAAGCCTCTTAATATTATATAAACCAATAACTGGCAACGTGATGATGACAACAGTACAATTTTTTGAGTCCTCCCCAAATGCTCCTAAATAATAAATCAGGAGTGTTAAGCAAGACGAGAAGACAGAAGCTTCAGACACAGGGTGGAGGAACCCAAAGGAAGTGAATCCTGGAAAGCAGTATATAGGCAAAATGATGAGAGTAAGTCTGGTATCGCTACTTTGGAAGGCAAAGCCTATGTAGCTGAGGGCTGAAGCCTGCAACTGAGAACAGCAAACATTTCTAAGATAGACTGACCTATAAAAGACACAAAGGCAACTATACAGAGGCCATGTTCTGAGTATTTCCCATAACAACGGAAGGGATATTCTCAATCCAAAGAGCTCTCCACAGGAACATCTTCCCAATAGCTCAAGAAAATGCACAACACTGAAATATGGGAAGGGATGGGAAAAGAAATAGCATCTAAGCCATATAAAATTGTTGACAAAAAATGATGACAATTAACCTAATGACATTTCAATAGTCACAGAGTATATGTTGGGAAAATCTGTCAATAAAGGAAGTAAAAGTAAGCTGAAAGATACCAAGAAAATTATGAACACAATGCAGCTTTGAAATAGCAAAAATCTTAGTAGGAAAGCTCAGAATACATACAACTATATATCAAGAGGATAAGAAACCGAATCTCAAGGAAAAAAATAGGAAAAACAAAAAAACAAAAAAACTGAACTAGAATGTAAGAGTGAATATACAAAAGTCAATGACTGGGCTCTGCCACAAGACCGGCTGTAGGCTGGGTCCTCAGGTTACCTGTCGTCATTATTTGGGCTCCCTGATGAGGTCAGGCTGTAAGGTATGCTGTGAGAGGCTGAAGGGTGGCCTCCTTGGCTATTCAGGTTCTCTGGCTAGGCTTCCTGGTTGAGCAGGACTGGCATCTACCCCAAATAGCCTTCTTGAAAATTCTTTTACTCTCTTTTTAAAATTTCTGCTTTAATTTTTATAAAGAAAAGGTCCATTTTTTCTAGATTTTTCCATTTGTTGCCATACAGCTTTCCCATTATTTTAATAAATTGTTTTGATCGCTTCAATATTAATAAATAAACTCTCTCCAATTTCTCATTTTAAATAAACGCATATATTAAACTAGATCACACGTGCCAACGTTGAATCTGTTTTTTTCGTCTTTTGGGGTTTTTGCGGGGGGCGTTGTTGTTTTGTTGTCGTTTCTGTTGTTTATTTTATTTATTTGAGAGAGAGAGAGAGCACAAGCAGGGGGAGTGGCAGAGGGAGAGGCAGAAGCAGGCTCTCTGCTGAGAAGAGAGCCCACTGTGGGGCTCAATCCCAGGACCCCAAAATCATGGCCTGAGCAGAAGGCAGACGTCCAACTGATTGAACTACCCAAGCACACTTTATTGGTCTTTTTGAAGAACCTAGTTCCATTTTATGGTTTGGGACAAATTCATTATTTCCTGCCTTTATTTTTATTAATCCCTTCATTTTATTTTCTTCAGCTTTATTAAGCTATTATTTTCCTAGCATCTTAATTCATACATTAATTTTTTAAAAGTTTTTTTATTTTCAAATGTGTATATTGTGAATTTAATTTATATGATATGTTCAAAGTTTTATCTTTTTTCTTAATGGATTTAGAGCTTTTTAACAGCAAAATTGCCTGCCAATGACATCTGTGCTTTGATATTTACACACAATCTGAGAGTTGCCTATTATTAGAAAATTTCAAAGTACTTAAATTTATTTTTATGATTTATATGTCTGGTCTCCTCTAATCTAGTTTTATGCCTTCTATTTATTATATTTCCCTTATATTGTACTTTATTTAATTTTGCCCTTGTGATTTAAAAGTAAATGTCCTGGTTTTGTTTCATAAGTGTTAAATTTGCATTTTTTAAATATCAAAACCTGGTTTCTCTAATTATGAATATCAACGATTCAAGAACACATCCTGATCTCTTCTATGTGGAATGAGAAAACTGCCCGATATTATATTCCACTTCGACTCCTCCATATTTTCATTTTTTTAAATAATCTGTATTTAAACCTTGCTTATTGGGGTGCCTGGGTGGCTCAGTGGGTTAAGCCTCTGCCTTCAGCTCCGGTCACGGTCTCAGGGTCCTGGGATTGATCCCCGCATTGGACTTTCTGCTCGGCGGGGAGCCTGCTTCCCCCTCTATCTCTGCCTGCCTCTCTGCCCACTTGTGATTTCTCTCTCCATCAAATAAATAAGATTCAAAAAAAAAAAAAAAACTTGCTTATCATTTTAAAGCTATTCATTATTACAATTTTGTTATAATAATTTTGTATTTTTCCATTACATTTTTTCTTAGTGCCACATACAAGTCCATTTCTGCTCATTTCTCCATACCTCACTGAAGCAACTTGAATACTACTTTTATTTTTTTTTTACGTTTTATTTATTTTTTTTTTAAAGATTTTATTCATTTATCAGAGAGAGAGAGGGGGAGAGAGAGAGCACAGGCAGACAGAATGGCAGGCAGAGGCAGAAGGAGAAGCAGGCTCCCTGCTGAGCAACGAGCCTGATGTGGGACTCGATCCCAGGACCCTGGGATCATGACCTGAGCCGAAGGCAGCTGCTTAACCAACTGAGCCACCCAGGTGTCCCTGAATACTACTTTTAAAAGTTTTTGAGAGTTGTTCTGGTTATTTGTTTCCAGAATAGAATGAATACTAGCATTTTAGTGTATCCTTATCTTTTTCCCCATGTAAATGGAAACCAGAACAACCCTTTCCCTTAAAGTCCCTGATAAAATACCTTCAACCTGGTGAGCCAAGAATGGTTGCAAGAGTGGGAATCACGGGGATGTTGGGTGGTTAAACAAACACCCCAACCTGGAACTCCACACTAGTGTCCCCCACCCCCTACCGGCTGCAAACAGCCCTAAGCAGTCTCCATGTCAAACGTCACTTCTTCTGTGTACTGTATTGCAAAGGTGCTGGGAAGGCCTACGGCAAGGCTGTTCTATTGTTTTCTCTTCTTCAAAGTTATGGAAAGGTTTAAAATCCATTTTTATTCTTTATTGTATTTCATGTTTTTCTATATCCTAGATATGTGTAGATTTCTTTTTTCATTCTTAAATACCCAGACTTTTATCAGAATGTGTTTATAGTCAGTTCCTTTTAGTTACATTTGACAACTTCTGAGCCATTTGAGTTTACAGAGCCAAGTTTATTCTTTAGTTTGGAATGTTTTCTCTCATGGTCTTTTTGTGCATTTCCTAGTCGGTCATTTGTTCTCGTTCTTCTTCAGAAAGAGAGCAAGTTTTTACATTTTGTTGTTTGAACTTTTCTATTTGTCATCTTTGCACTAATTTGTTTTCACCTCTTTTTCCTTTCCTCTGCATTCTAGGCAACTTCTTAAATTAATCTTTTATGTGATCCTTGATCTTCTGTTTTTTACTTTGTCTACAACAGGTAAAAATTTTATTTCCACTTGTTAAAAACCTTTTTAGTTATTGTACCTAACTTTTATGTTATTTTATGTGTCTTAGTCCACATACTTTTTCATCTCTATTATCTCATCTCTTTCTTATACTGTCATGTATATAATAGTGTATAAAATTTAATTGGGTTTAGAAAATTTTTAAAAATATTTTATTTATTTATTTGACAGAGATAGAGTGAGAGAGGGAACACAAGCAGAGGGAGGGGCAGAGGGAGAAGCAGGCTCCCCATTGAGCAGAAAGCCCAAAGCTAGGCTCCATCCCAGGATCCCTGGGATCATGATCTGAGCCAAAGGCAGATGCTTAACAACTGAGCCACCCAGGTACCCTGTAGGTTCAGAAATTTTTAGTGATTAAAGCTACAATGAAATATGCATATGTTTATTACATATGTATTATTTATCTTTTCTTTTGGTTACCAAATCTTTCTACAGGTTCCACATTTTTGTTTTTCCTTTACCTTTGCCAGAATGGAAAGAATTCTAGGCAGGCACCTATTTTCTCCCCAGAAACAGAGAACTGTATGATTTGGACACCTCTCATTCTCTGACAGAATACCACTGATATCCTCTCATTTCATCTGAAGTTGGAAAGTTAATTGATTGGTTGTTGCTGGTTTTTGTTTTTGTTTGTTTGTTTGTTTGTTTTTCAGTTGACTAGAAGCCTGAGAAATACAAACAATTGTGGCCAGTAGAAAAATTGCCTTTCAGTGTTTCTATAAATAGAAAAAATAAAAATACCTCATGTTACAGGCCAGTTCCAGCATCCTAGTGCTGTTACCAACTGTTCCAAGAAAGAGTTTCTGTATTTGGAAAAAAAGGAAAAAAAAAAATCTGTCCAAATCTGCTGTCACCCTCTGCTTCTATCCTCTACCCAAACTCTGGCCTCTGGTATGTCTACCCCCAGATTTCACCTGCTCCCCTTTGAGAGGGGGCTGCACCAGAGAAGAGACTGAAGCTTTGGGTAAATATTTTTTTTCCCTTCCAAAGTTACAGCCCTAGAATATACTTAAATTTATTTGGAGCACAAAGTCTCTGTCTTTTTCTAATATAGATAACCGCCCCTCAGTCTCATAGGAACAACCTTAGAATAAAGACCACACCTCATCATCTCTCCCCATCATGCCCTGACATTGCTCAACAAAGAGCTGTTGCTCAGTGTTTGCTTGCTTCCTCCCTGCCCGATGACTGGATGGAGGCGAGGAACCCCAATTACCACAGGCAGTCTCGTATTGGGGACCTCCTTTTCAAATGAAGACTCTCTCTACTAATCATGGAGACTCCTAAAACTTGGAGCATGGGGGATTATATTTCAATATACCAGAAAAACATGGCATCCCTCTCTCAGTACATATTCCAACTGTGTTCTATCTGACAAAAAAATATCTACTGCATTTCACTCTGTTTCTTTCAAAATGATAAAAAGATAAGTGATCAGTGGGGAATCTGTAGATAAAGTTTTAATATGATGTTGGAAAGAAAGTATGGGCACCACGTCAGACTTGTGTGACCCGTTCAGGGTATAGAAAGGCCTTTCATAATGGGTGATTCTGCCCACAAGACCTAGTTCAGTGCTGGTCAGTAGAATTTTGTGCAACGATGCACATGTTCTGATTCAATACATTTGACATAGTAGCCATTAGCCACTGGTGACCAATGGACACTTGAAATATGTCAGAATGACTGGGGAATTGTATCCTAATTTTTATTTAATTTTAGTTAATTTTATTATAAATAGCCACATATATTATACAGTCCATGCCTATTCAGATCATTGACTTATTTTTAGCCAAATTTCTCCCCCAAATCCAATCTCCAGTTATATCCCCAGCAGCACTAGAGTCTATTTCAAGATTTTTAAAGGAAATATTGCCTTTCTTACAGTTTGACCTTAAGAGATCTCTCTCAGTTTTAAAGGACCTAATACACCCTGTGTATTAGGTGGAGAAGGTTAAAGGACTCCTTGACCTCTTCTCTCCAGGAATTCTGAGTTTTATCTCTGAGTGAGACCACAACTTAACATCAAATATGAGTTAGCCGGGGGACTAGGAGCCCTATAAGCTTGACAAGGACTTTAAGAAGCTATATCTTCAAACTTTCATTTTTTCCCCCTCTGAAGTCCCTTCCAGTCATGGAAGAGTTTTGAAGAGTCGACCACAAAGATAGTGGTCCTCATTCTCCCTTCCCAAGAACTAGCAAGATCTGTTCCCATAAAAACAAACACCTAAACCCCATGCTATTTCTTAAAAGTGTGGAAAGTTTTGCTACAGCAGATATTCAACTTCTCATCTCACTGTGTCTGTAAAATAGTGGATTTTCACTGTGTCTCATCATATTCCACTTCTGAGTTTAAAAACAGAACAAAACTTTTTGCCTAATGACGTATTTTATGCACAGCATGTGGTTAAAATTAAAATAATACTGTTCATTCCGCATAAAAACTATTTTTCATCTTGAGAAAAACATTGATTACTCCCAGAGAACATTGCTGCATAGTAGTTATTACTTCACCATTTCACAGATGAAGAGTGGGAGGAGGAAATAAATACAGACTAAAAGGAGAATATCTGTGTGGAGCCCTAGCAAAAATCAAAATTGGACTTTTAAGGTGTGTGATTTTTCATCTCAACCTCAGACCTGTCTCTCTCCATTTAAGGTTATGACCATAAATCAACCTCGATTAACTGTGAGCATATTTCACATAGTAGATCCAAACTCCTATCAACAAATAGCCTTTCTCCTACAAGGAAGGAAAGAAGGAAGGAAGGAAACACGGAAGGAAGGAAGGAAAAGGGGGAGGGGAGGAAGGATGAAGAAAGAAAATTATAAAACCTTTTTTAGCCACAATATGTTCTTAATTTCATAAGCTGTTTTGTTGCCTGGTTCCACAGGAAGGATTCAGAAGTGGCTATCTGTGGAACAAGGTAATTGCTACTTCTTTGCTGACCTTGGTTTAGTAACCTGGGAAATATCATGAAACCACAAAGCCCTTATGTACCATCACATAATTTACTAATCATCCACACACAAAAATAGCTGTTTCTGCTCCCAAATTTCTATCACCGATAGAGACTGCCTCATCACTGAAAAGTAACTATACATGATGATGTGTGGATGGGTGAGGGGCTCATATTTATTTAGGGAACCTTTTGTTTCATAAGGAAGCCAAGAAGTTTTCTTAAAAGAAAATTTTTGAAAATTTTTACTTCAGAGGAGAATCTCAGTTATAAAAATCCTGTCCATGTGGTTATACCTATCCCAAACATATTTCTTTCCTTTCTAAATATACTTATCTCAGAAATTCCTTCTCTCCTTCATGATACCTAAAATCCTGCCAAATAGAGTTGCATTTCAGTCAACAATAATGTTCTTTTAAGATCCAAATAGTTTTGCGAATATTATAACATCTGTCCTCTCACCAATACCTCAACGAGCTATGTGAGAGAAATTAGATTTTAAATGTATGGGGCTGCAGAATAACAATTACGTGCAATAGAGCAGATGTATATAACATGCCAAATGTAGGCTAGTGGTCCCCAGACTTTAATGGATGTAATATCACATTCTAGAATTTGAGAGAAATGCAGTTTTGGGCTCCACCCCAGAGATTCTGAATCAGTAGGTTTGAGACAGGTACAAGCATTTGCATTCAGGCAAGTTTCTTTAGGCGATTTCATGTATGTTGCCCAATTCCAGGAAATCTGTCCCCTGGTGGCATGGTGTGCACTCTACATGGGGCCCTGGGCGGCATCACTCCGTTTGATATGGGCTTAGGTGATTTGAATACATGGAACATTGAGGATCATGAGGAAAGGGCGAAAATAGAAAGATAGCTGAATATTCGACAATGGCTCAGTGCTAAAGGCATACTTTACCATTTCAAAATGTCATCAGTTTGGCTTTGTACCCAGGAGAGCAGCAACCCCCTGTTTTCTTCCTCTTCCTCCTCCTCCTCTTGCTCGTCTCCTACAAGACTCCCTATTCTCACAGTCTGAAACCTGTTTTCTGTAGTCCAGTATCACACAGACAAAATAATTTTTTTAAAGATTTTATTTATTTATCTGACAGATAGAGATAACAAGCAGGCAGAGAGGCAGGCAGAGAGAAAGAGGAAGGGAAGGAGGCTCCCCACTGAGCAGAGAGCCCGATGCGGGGCTCGATCCCAGGACCCGATCATGACCTGAGCTGAAGGCGGAGGCTTAACCCACAGAGCCAGCCAGGTGCCCCCAAAATAATTTTTTTGCATTGACTTGGAAATCCACCTATCATCTTTAACCTTACTTCCATAAGAAAACTTGTAAGGTACAAAGAAACCAACACACTCCCGCTCTAAGATAGAACCTTTAAATGTATACTAAAAAGAAATCAGACAAGACTAGATTCCAAGAGAAAAATAATGCAACTCTACATTGTCAAGAACCAGTATCTAAATTGATTAAATTGCCTCTAAAAAAAAAAAAAAAATCAGGAGGAGCCTATTAGGGAGTTATTGCCACATTCTAGTACTTCCTAAATCTTTATAATGTTTATAAATGTTTATAATGTTTCAATTAAAGTGTTCTAAATTTTTTAAATGTGATATAAACTCATCATCAGATAAGTACAAAAGAATATTCAAAAGTCAATTATGAATGGATTTTGTATTATTCTTCTGCTTCTTTCCATTAGGACAGCCAAACTGTAATTAATGCCTTATTCCCTTGTTACATAAAGTGTGAGGCTAAGACTTCAGCATCAGCATCACCTAAAGCTTGTTAGGAAAGAATTTCAGGCCCCACCACACACCAACTGAATCCAAATCTGCATTTCAACAAGATTTCTGGTGACTTCTATGCATATCAATATTTGAGAAACACCATTTTATTTCACATCCAGACTTACCTCTGAGGGAATGTAGAGTCTGTATGCTATGGATATTTTCCTATGTTGGTGATATTAAGTATCTTGACACTGGGTCTGAAATATTCATAGAGATTGTGACTTTAGAATGGATTTTCAGAAATAAATACATTTTTATGAATGCATGTCTCTACAAGAAAAATTTTCTTACATCTCAATTCCTACTGAGGATTCTATAAAAGAAGGCGAAAGTCCTCAATTTGGTGGTTGACCCATGAGTAGGTAATGACAGAGCCTCTTTTAAAAGAAAGTTGGATCAAAGGTCATAGTAGCTCAGATTTCTTAATACATATTCAAAAACACATGATATTCTAAAATAAATGCTTGCTCCATCCCTATCCAGTAGTAAACCTAATTAGAGTGTCTGATAATTAGCCACTTTGAATGAAAACGCAGAAGAGAAAACTGTTACACCGAACATCCATAAACTTCTCAGATTATGAAATCCAGAAGCAAATTTTAATTGTTGGCTTCAAAGTTCCCCATCTCAAACACCGCAAACCCTCAATAAAAGACATCAACAAAACTATAAAAACATATACAATAAAATGGGTGTGAGGGGTAAAAAAGCAATGGATAAGACGGTTCACTCATAACTAATTTTTCTTTGAATTTCTCTTTTTCAATTAAACTATTTATTTTGGAGAACCTGGGTGGTTCAGTCATTAAGCATCTGCCTTCGGCTCAGGTCATGATCCCAGAGTCCTGGGATGGAGCCCCGCATCAGGTTCCCTGATCAGTGAGGAGCCTGCTTCTCCCTCTCCTTCTACTGCTCCCCCTGCTTGTGTTCTCTCACTCGCTCTGTCAAATAAATCAAAATCTTTTTAAATAAATAAATAAACAAACAAACAAACTATTTATTTTGCTTGATCACTGGCTTCCTAGAAGGTAGGCTCCAGATTCTCAAAACTGGGATTTGATTTCTTATTACTTAATCCTATCATCAACTGTGAAAAATAAAGCAACTAGTTTATCACGGGTCAAGAACAGAGTTTCTGTTTTGGGGGGAGTATTTCCTTCATTTTATTCCTTAACTGTAACTGTGGCCCGTAACCAAGCCAATCAGCATGAAAATATTCAGAATTTTTTAAAAGCAACATGCAAAAGTGTAGATAGATGAACACAAAGCCATCAGCCTAATCAAACAACTTAAAGCACTTTTCTTTAGTGAATTCATTATGTATGTGATGAAAAAGCTTATTTTTCTTCACCATAACAAAACACAAAAAGACAATTCTGACAACCCAATTTTTGCTCATTTAAATTATTTTATCTTTAATTTACTTTCATTTACTGATTCCCTAACACTAACTTTAAATTATTCCAATTTATGGCAATCTGATTTCTTCTCCTATCACTTTTACATTGATAATTTCATCCATTTTAACAGTCTCTTTTCTAACATTTGATATTTCCTAATCAACTACAATATTAAAGTAACTAGCTTCTCACAGACAGGACTTGCCCCTGCCATTAGTATGGAAATGTCATACATTCAGCAGAAAAAGGTCACTTCTAGCATTATTTTTTGAAAATTACACACCCTAACTTGGATGAAGAGCATAAAGGAAGATAGGTATTTATGATTTGGCTTTTATAACTCAAAATCTTCATTTAATTACATATATTTAATATATGTATTATAATTACATATATTTAATTTGGCTAATATCTAGTCATGCATGTTATGTCTAAATGTAGCTAGACCCAACATTTGAGCAGAAACAAAAATAGCTTGATTTTAGAGAACAATGCTTTTTTTGGGAGTTGAAATCTCAGCTACCACTGTAAATATACAACCAGATATATACAACCCTGTGCAGTGGGTATGGAGGCTATCCAGTAGCTTAATGCTATCAAAGTACTCCCGGGATAATGAAACTCAAGCCTCAAAGGACAGTAAGAATATTATTCCATATAATGTATTATGCATCAATAGTTTCAGGCAGGCAAATCTTACCAGTCACTCAGGCCACCACAACAGTTAGTGAAAAGAATATTAACTGATTCATGAAATGAAAAAATAGAAAAAAAAGAAGGAAACCAAAAAATATAAATCCTGGTTCTCCCCCACCCCTTGGCCATCTTTCTCTCTCTACCCTGAGTTCCATGAATCTACTCTGTAGACTCTATGCTCCTACCCTGCACTCTCCAAAGCTGCATCTGACCCTTCCTCTGTCTCCACTTATTCTTGTACTCTAGTTTTTCTTTATTTCCCATCAGAACTCAAAGCCAAGTATATACTTGCCATTCAGCCCCAGATATGATCTGTTAAATTAAAGGTTTTAATTCAAGCCAATCCATTATTATGACTACATTCTAATTCCAACCCTGATTAATATGTGCATCTCACAGCCCATGCATTAATTCCACCTGAACAATATTTTTTTTCCCTGCATAGAAAAAATACTCTGTCACAAGCAACAAATTTCAAAGAAGATTTGCTGAAGTCTCTTTGTCCTATAATAGTTTATCTAGTTGTCATTTCAAGAAAGATAAATTGGGTCCATTATCAGGAAACAGGTGCTATGGCCAATTTTTAACACCAAAACTGCACCTTGATTTTCAAAATCCCTTTCTATTGATTGCTCTCATATCAGATTATGTGGGGCAGACATATTTTAGACAATTTAAGATCATTTCTCATCACTACATAAGAAATCAAGCAGTTTTTATTGATGTTTACTAGGGGACATGTGCTTCATTTCTTGCATGTCTTATGAAAAATTAACATACCCTTAATATCAAGCAGATTACACAAATTTGCATGGGTATTTGAAAAAATAATATCAAAGGGGTTGAGGTAGCACAGACCGAAGTATTTTTTACAACTTCATTACTCTCCAAAGCAGCAAGCTTACCAGATTTGTGAAACTTTCCCTGTTGAATTTAAATATACGACATGCTCAAGTGTTTTAATTTATGAATTTTTAAAGATGGGGAAGGACTTGCTCCTGAGTACCAGGAATTTGTCAACTTAATAAAAAAATTCCAGTAGTTTTGTGAAGACACATTAGTAATTTCCTCCTGGTTTTGCTAGCCTCTTGCTTCCCAGCCATGTGTTCTGAAACTCTCTTACTATCTGCTTCTTGTCTCTTTGACTTACAGCCTCTGCGCCCACGGAGTTTCCTCATCAGGCAAACATCACACAGATACAGGCATATGTCTGCTCATCTTTTTAATTGCTGCTATTTACCTAAAGTCAAGAACCCTATGTATTAAAAAAAAAAAAAAAAAAAAAAAACTATTGCAGGAGTATCTGCCAAAAATTAAATGTGCAACAGAAACCCTATGGAAATTTTGGAAAATAAATTTTGTGAGTGGTAGGGGGGCATTTTGTTTGTATTTTATTTTATTTTTATTTTTATTTTTATTTTTATTTACTTGAGGGAGAACAAGAGAGCACAAACAGGGCAAATGGCAGAAGGACAGGGAGAAGCAGGCTCCCTCCTGAGTAAGGAGCCCAATGTGGAGTTCTATCCCAGGACCCCGGGATCATGTCCTGAGCTGAAGGCAGATGCCCAATTGAATGAGTGACCCAGGCTCCCCTGTATTTTATTTTTTTTAAAAGGCTTAACATTTCAGGCACAGCAACCCAATGAAACAATACCACATGATGTATGTCCCTAGACAAGTATGTAAATATATATACATGTATGTATAAAATCATTCCATATGTATACATTTTTAAATGTGAAGAGAAAGAATCGAGAAGAAAGGCTTCTTGCTCCTTCAGCTTTCCAGTTAGGACCTACCTCAGCTTGCCTTCGCAGCTCCTGTCCACTCCCCGCCGGCCCCTTGGTATAACCCGAGAAACTAAATGCCGCAACCCGATAATATGCATCAAGCAGTCCCTCTCTCACAAGCAATGTCACAGGGATCAAGGGAGAAAGTCATTAAAAATATAATTAATTAGCCCCCTTTTGCACTATCATGCAATGGCATTTATAGAGTCTTTTTATAATAAATAAAAAGCATTCAATGCATACCTATATTTTAAAAGCTAGTATAATTCAATACATGATCATTCAAACTTTAACAAGCTTTTGCAAGCTAGACCTGAAATTATACACTGAACCTAAATTATGTTTGAAATGGGTTCCTGTATATAGTTTAGAACAAATGATTTCCAGATGAGAGTCAAATCTCAAAAATAGAGCCTAGAATTCAGAACTGTTCTGTTGGATTAGGGAATTTTTAGGCTAAGGCAAAATGAAGGCTCAAAATCGGCTAGAAGCATGTATTTTTGGTCTCTGTTCCTAGGAGAATGTTCATGATGGAGGCTATGGAATTTCTGTCAATTTCTAAAATAACCAAATATTCTATTTTTGGAAACCTAAATAAATAAGAATAAGCACAGCTTCTTTCACATAACAGCATAAAGTTGAAAATCAAAGTTTGGAGCTAAATCTGTTAGCAGGAACAGTTCAGAGCAGATCTAGGCAAATGGGCAGCATTGCCTCTCTGCTCCCTTTCCTTCCATGTTTTGGATTTTGTTCCCTGTATTAGCAAATATATAGTCTCTTACCTTGGGAAAGGGAACTATGAAAAGAGGGCATGTGCTTCATTCTTTCACAGAATGATTTTCTTTTTCCAAACTGAAAAATGTTGGAGAATCATAAAATAATTTCAGATTCACATTTTTGATGACATTAACTATCCTTATTTCAGCACAAACAAAGTCTGCAGCAGCTTACTGACATAGAGACAATGCAACAGACAAGAAAAAGACCAGAATTTTTATTGGGGAGAATTGGAGTTGAATTTCAACTACATTGCCTACTAGTAAGAAGACAGCTCTCCAAGCTTCAATTTTCTCCTCTGCAAAATCAGAATACTACCTAGCCTTCAAGAATGTTGACAGGGCAAATAAATAAAATCTTTAAAAAGTCGGAGGGGGGTGGGGCACCTGGGTGGCTCAATCCTTATGCATCTGCCTTGGGCTCAGGTCATGATCTGGAGGTCCTGGGATCGAGCCCTGCACTGGGCTCCCTGCTTGGCGGGAAGCTTGCTTCTTTCTCTCCCACTCCTCCTGCTTGCGTTTCCTCTCTTGCTGTGTCTCTCTCTGCAAATAAATAAATAAAATCTTTACAAAAAAAAATAATAATAATGTCAAGGTGGAGGCTCCTGGATGGCCTAGTTGGTGAAGTGTCTGCCTCCGGCTCAGGTCATGATCCCACCATTCTAAGATTGAGCCCCACATCATGCTCCCTGCTCAGCAAGGGAGTCAGCTTCTCCCTTTCTCTCTGCTGCTGCTTGTGTGTTCTCTCTCAAATAAATAAATATATATATATATATATATAAAAAGAAGAATGTTGAGCAGGTCAAAAATAATGTATATAAAATGAACCACACAGTCAGTAGCACACAATAGGCGGTCAGTGTAACGCTTGTTACGTAACTGGTGTAACAGAACAAACAGAATTCCCATGCACTCTGATTTATTCTGCAACAGATCCCCCAGATCTATCTATACCCCAAAGCCTCAAAGGTGTCTATTATAATTGCTAGTTCTCTCTATTCTCTCTGTCAGCAGAAGCCTTGTTTCACTATAGATTTAGGTCTGCCCTGGCCGGTGGTAGTTACAATACTGGGATAAATGGAAAACTACTTTCACATGAACCAGCAAAGCCACACAAACCCTTGCCCACCTTTTCTAACACATTTTCTTGCATGCAAAATTCCTTTGACAAACCTTATCATAACCTACATTTTATAAAAAGTACCAATAGTTTTTCGTACCTTGGCTTCCCTGTTGGTACAGATGAGTTGGACTCTTCATGCTGCACCCAACCACCTACCCCGGACCTTACCTGGGTCTTCTAGGCAGTGGATAGTGGGCCACAGGGCAGGGTGGCCAGCATAGGCTCCAGAGCCTGGGGCTACTTGTTCTGCCCAGGGTTCAGGTCTCTGAGACATGCAGGGCAGTGACTCCAGCGCCACTCTGATGAGGCCAAGGGGCAGGGCCAGGCCTTCACATCATTTTTGCTGAATGTGCCACAAAGCAGATCCTTGACCCCTTACCCTCTCCCCATCCCCTAGTCCTACAGACCCCTGTGCAGACGGGTGAGTTTGCCCCCTACCCCACCTCCCTCTGGCCTTATGACCAAGCATATAGTCATTCAGACTGAGGAAGACCTGGAAACTTTGGGGCCACATGGGCCACAGCCACGGCCGCAGCCACGTGGGCCAGCACCAGAAGCACCAAGGAGGCCAGGATGATGCTGGCAGCATGCATCACCACCCAATCAGCCCCAACAAGTATGACTCAGGTCACTTTGGAAAAGTTAGTGTGAGGCATTACTCCTTAAAGAGAAACCACAGCCTCTGCCCAGCTGTTGACCTTGACAAACTGTGGATCTTGGTCAGTGAGCCGACACCAGTAAATGCTGCCAAACACAGGACTGGAGTTGTTCCTCTCACTGATGTGCTGTGCCCCGCCTACTGCAAAGTTTTGGGGGAAGGGAAAGCTCCCCAAATGGCCTGTCACTGTGAAGGACAGATTCTTTGGTAGAAGAGCAAAAGAGAAGACTCGGGGCGGGGGCGGGGGGTGTGCTGTGCCCTAGAACTTGAAGTCCCGTAGAGGTAGGTTCATTAAATGCTAACCAATGCTTTTCAATGAATAAATAAGTAAAACTTAAAAGTATCACTAAATTGTAGATCATTATGTACATGTTGTGTAAAGTCTGTTTGAATAAAACTCCTCTAGACACACGAGGAAATCGATCTGACAGACCTGGCTTCTCCGCCACTGTTTCTCCTGCCCTCTTCCTCGCCCCTCTCTCATCCCTGCAACTCCCGATTCGAACCACACTCCACGTATCACCTGAAAGGTCATGTCTTCTTTGAAGCCTAGAGAGGCAATCACAGCACACTTTATAACTCTCTCGATACTACAGTTGCCGATTTTTCACTGTACATATTATTATCAAACAGGGGCAAAGCTCTTGCGCCTGCCATTACGTAAACTCACGAAAAAGCCGCGAATGGCTGTCATCTTCTTCACCGGTAACAGCAAGTGCTCTCAACAGTCACCAAGGCAGCACACACTACTTATTCCTCCTGTCATCCCCTTAATGCCTGACCTTTCCTGACCTGGCGGTCCTCACCTGGCCCATCGCAAAGCCTCTGAATTGGTCCTTCTGCCTCCAATCCTGCATTTCCCCTCTTTTTCTCCACACTGTTAACAGAATGTTCTCTTTAAAGCATCAATTTCATCATAGCACCAACTTTGTAATTTTTTTTTCCCGCTGCCTATTTAATAAAATGCCAAGTCTGGGGCATGGCCGCCTGTTCTTTCCTGAGAAGGCAGGTTAGGAAAGGGGCTGAGAGCCTGGGGTTTGGAACGGAGCCCTCCAGGGCTGCCACGCTCACTAGCCACGTGACCTGGGCGCTTAGCCAATTCCTTTAGCTTCAACTTCTCTCTGTAAAATGAGGACTTGAGGGGGAGAACTAGGAGTAATAATGAAGCTATAGTGGTGAGCAGAGGCTCTTCCACATATAAATTGCTTGGCAAATGGTCATCACTCATAATGCGACCCTCTGCCTGCAGCTCTACCCGCATCTTCTACTACTCCTGCGTCCAAAGGCACATGCGGCCAGTGCCCACATGGGCTTCCACTCTCTCAGCCTCTTCGTCTTAGAACACACTGGAAGCTCTCCACACGGAGGGCTCTCCATCCCTGCTCACTTTATTAATAGGACTAATAATAATATGTAGCAGGGATGACTCAGTGCCTACAATCTTGGGTGTGTAAGAAATAAAACCTATTTTATTACAACTAAAGATAACTTTTTCTTTTGATATCCATTTCTCTGGGAAGTAAAAACTTAATATCGATCAATCCATGAATCCACCTTCTCTTTACCATCTCCTTGGGGCCGTGTCTAAGTTCCCAGACTTTTGCCTAGCACGCATCCACTGATGGTCATCAGTCCATGCTTGCATCCCTGATAACTGTACCGTCTTCATCTAGCCTCTGGTCATTAATCAGGCAATTCCAGGAAATCTCCTTGCTGTTTCCCTGCCCTTCTTGGCCACTAGGCATTCATCGGCTACTCCTGCCTTGCTCTAAAACTGTGAGACCATCTCTGACATTTCTGCCTAGACCTCCCAGTCATTGCTTGACTGGGGTCAGGTCAGCTCCCGGACTATAATCATGTCTGTGTGTGAAAGCCACAGGTCCTCTGCAGAGGCTCTGGCCTCCCTTTCTACTCCTTTTCGTGGTAGGAGTGGGGGAAAAGTACAATGTCCCTTCTGAGGGATCACCCACCCCAGACTCCCTGACTCCTCCTTCTCAACTTCATCTTGTCTGACATGGAGTTTGTCCCAAATCTTAAGTCCTTTGGGGTCTATTCATTTTATACCCCCAAAGTTCTTTTTGTCTGCTATGGCTGTAACAAATCTTTTGAAGAAGCATTAAAATCAGCCATGTACCTGCTTCAAATTGGAAAAGTAAAGTTGAAATAGGCACTATTGAAAAAAAATATATATTGCTCTCATTTCAAAATATTATCACAATGCAATATTAAAAATAGCTAACATTTATTGGGTAAGTTAGATACATCTTCACACAATTTACAATCTGTATCAGTCAGGGTCCCAGCAGGCAACAGATGGTGCACTCAAATTAAGATACTGTGAGTAGGGTTTAATCAAGGGACTATTTGCAAACGTGTGGGAAGGGTGTAGATAAACCAAAAGAGATAATGCAGTTCCCTGGGGCTCGGGATGGTGTGAGTTGGGTGACCCTCCCTAGATCCAAAAAGACAAACACAGGAAGCAGTAATCAGAAGCCAGAAGGAGCGAATCCTAGGAGCGAATGCCACCTTCCAAGGGCAGTGACCTATAATGAAGAGAAAAGCAGCCAGAGGTAACCTTGCCAGGTGGGAGGCCTATGAAATAAATACCACAACCTCACTCTCTGCCCTGCATCATATCTCCTTCCAGAGCTCAACAGCAGGAAGTTAGAGACCAGGGAGACCTGTAGATGTAGCCCATGCAGGCTGGTTTTGTGGAAGAGAAAGCAAGACAGAAAAACAGAGAGTGGTCTCAGAGGGTCAGATGGAAGACATCCAGCACATGGTCCATGAGAAAAGCCCCAGGTAGTGGTCTGCTCTGTCTTATTCACCTCTGGCGGCTCAGTCAAAACACCATGGCTGGATGGCTTCAACAACAAGCACTCCTTTCTCACAGCTCTGGAGGCTCGAAGTCTGCGATCAGGGTGCTGGCATTGTCAGGTTCTTCTAAGAGCCCCATTTCCCGGGTTGTGGAGGGTCCCCTCCTTCATACCTCTTCACAGGAACTTGCCTCTGTGCATGCATGTGGAGAGAGATCTCTCTCTCTTTATAAGACCTCTAATCCTATCATAAAGGCCCCTACCCTCATGATCTAATCTAATTTTAATGACCTCCACAGGCCCCATCTCTAAATATCATCACCTTGTGTGTTGATCTTCAACACACGAGTTTAGAGAGGATGTAAACATTCCATCCATGGTAAACTCGGATAATGCTTTCTTAGTGATGCCTTCCTCAGCTAGCAGAATGGACTCCTCCTGTACTTCCCCGTGCTGCAGGATTCCATGCATGCCTCTGGGAAGAACGCACACAGACTCTACTGGGTTTGGGTGTGCCTATCTTTCTCTTTCACCAGACTCAGTGCCTTAAGAAGGGATAAAAGTTTTACTTGTGTGTGTGTGTGTGTGTGTGTGTGTGTGTGTGAGAGAGAGAGAGAGAGAGAGAGAGAGATACCAATGACAATGCCTAAAATATAGAAAATATAGCTTGCTGGCTGAATGAAGAGATAAGTGAATAAATGCCTTTTCTCTGTTGCTCAGGATCACACGCCTTAAAGGACAATCTTTTCACAGATAAACAAACTAATTCAGGATCTCTTTTCTCTTTTCCTGATAAAATATGTGTTATTTAATCACGGCCTTCTGTAGGTAATATGCCAGCCTTTGTCAAATACAAGCTGATTTGCTCTGATATTGCAAATTTTAGGCAAAGCAAGAGAAAATGGGAGGAGATGTTTGTGACAGGGTGATAAAATATATATTCTATCTATTTGGAGGCAGGCATGTCTATGAAGTTCCCTAACTTATCAACTAGAGCTTTCTGGAATTGAATACAAAAGTTAACATGAATTCAGCAGGAAACCCTGATAAATAATACCATCTAAAATTAGAGTACAACTTAATATATGTTTTGTGGGGTTTTTTTTGCCTGAATAAAGTTCTCTGGTTTTGAACAAACCAAATACATACGATAAATTGTTATTTACCTATCAATGACCTAACTTATGCAGAAGTACAAACACAGCTGTACAGTCAGTACACTGCATAAAGACCCTTGAACAAGAGGGGAAGAAGGTGACCCTTCTTGTTAAATTTGGGCCCTGACATGGACTGCATTAACCTGAAGAAAGGGGGCTTTTTTTTTTTTTCTTCATCCAAAGATATTATTAATGGACCCAGAAAGGGCTGACCTAGAGAGGGCACCTTTTCCAATTTGCTGAGAGGTCTCTCCATGCCAGCAGCAGCCCTGACCCCAAACTGACCACAAATTCAATATACTTGAATAAGCTCTCCATCCTATGCCTCTCTCTTTTCACAGCACAATCATTATCTTCAATGTGTTTGTTCAAGATCTGGGTATTATTTTTGACCCTATCATCCCCTTTAACCCCTCCATCAATCACCAATTTAAATGTTCTTCACAAAATAGGAGGGATGTGAATAAATACAAATATATTGTATACTACAGTGTGCCAGGGACTATAGTAGCTGGTTAGGAAAAGTAAAAAAGAACACAAGACAAAGACAGGGCTCTCAGAAATTGAATCATTCAGTTCAGGAGAAAGAAGATAAAGTCATGGAGGGGCACCTGGGTGACTCCATTGCTTGAACAGCGGACTCTTGGTCTAGGCTCAAGTCATGATCTCAGGGTACCTGAAATCAAACGCCAGTCAGGCTCTGCACTCAGTGGGGAGTCTGCTTGAGGATTCTCTCTCCCCCCTCCCTCTTCCTCTGCACCTTCCACCTCTCTCTCTCTCTCTCCCTCTCTCAAATAAATCTTAAACAAAAACAAAAACAAAACAAAACAAAAAAAGATAAAGCCATGGAATGACAAATAACTGGGAAAAAGCCAAATGATAAGTTCAGAAATAGTCATTACAGGCCCTGTGTGCCCCTGACTCCAGTGCCTCTCCTTTTTCTGCCCTCCAAGAAGGAGGTAGAGGGGATCGAGCAACCTCCACCGTCAGTAGTTTCCTTCCTCTGTGGCTGCCCAGCACAATCACTGATATTTCTAAATCCTATGCAAGTGAATGTGGGTATTTTTAGAAAACCTTATTATTTTTAATAATGGAAAACATACAAGCTAAGCAAAAACAAACAATGTGTGTGATATGCAAATACATTTTTAGGACAAGCCTCTCCAAGTATTTTACTCATGTTCTTCCAAAAATAATTTTTTAAAGATACACAGCTCTTCACACTTTTCAGTTGACATCTGAAGTTTTTCAATGTATCTTTAGGTACTTGCAAAGGATGTAATTTCAGGCATATTGTAAATATTGACTTGTTTAAGGAAAACAGTTACCTAGCTCATTTCAATATATCCAATGGAAAGCTACCATAGCAAGAGGACACCCTTCAACATCTACTTTAAATATACATAACCAAACTGTTTCTTACATCATTCCTTTTCTCCCTGAATTCATATTTGCATTCCATTTCACTGTAGAATTTTATCTTATGTAATATATTTTTATGGACAAAGTCTTGTGCTGGTTCCCCATCCATATAGTTCTCTTTTCCAGAATCAAAAGTTCTAAATATTTTAACAAAATTCATATTTTGATAACTAGTATATAATTAGTCAAACCAACATAAACGTATCTGATATTTTGTTAACTGGTAAGTATACGGTGCTGAATAGTACCAGAAATACATAACTTAGTGAAAGAGATGAAACTTAAAAAAAAAATTAGTGCATGTATCATAATTAATTATTGCTAGAATATGATGCAGTTCTGTAACAACTCTATCCATTTTACTTATATGTGGAAGTGTGCATCTGGCAATCTTGTTAAAACAAATAAAAAGTTAGGGATAAAAGTCTTTTTCTTTCCTGTAGTAATCACTCAATTATTTAAACTACCTCCATGTTTAACATTAAAACACCTTATCAAAATTAAAATGAATAATCAATCAAGTGTCAATCTGGTTAGGTTCTTCTTTACATTTTGTTGAAGGAAATGCACTGGAAACCACTTGTCTTGTAAAGGATTCATTATAAGGTTCCTCCTAAGGGGCTCTCCCTTTCTTAATATCCACAACAGTATTTTGGATTGCTTCCTTGTTTGACATTTAGGAGATTTATCCAGCCAAGAACAGTACACCAGCATGAGACTCTGGACTGAGGAGAGGAAATGTTCTTTTTGGGAGAAGTGGGAGAAGGGTCACGGCTCTAGGAGGAGTAAGAGCTAAGAACCAACATGACATTAATCACAGATGAGTTTTTGGAAAAAAGTAAAAATGAAAGTTGAGGGTTTGGAAATTAGTCCCCTTAGCACCATATCCTTGAAAAGAATATGTGGAACCTCCCACTAAAAATACCTCATTTTGAAGACTGCTGCCCCAAATACAATTTTCCAGAATAGGTGGCCTAACCCTTTCTTCTGAAAGAGATTTCAGCGGGCCACACCCATGCTCAGTAACTCCCAAAGCCTCTTCAGTGTGTAAGATGTAAACACACAGACAGGAATCCATCTAAATGTGACCATGGTCCCTCCTAATCCTCCCACCTTGACCGCCTTCTTAGGAATCTAAAATAAGCAGGCTGCTATAGTCACATGGTTCCCTCCCCATTTTACGTATATATTCTGCTCACGCCTAGACTGGAATGCCTATTCCTCTTTCATCCTCCCCATCTAACTGTGGTTATCTTCTTGATCCCTTCACCCAGATTTCCCCTTACCACTGTGGACCCAAGTGATCTCTGAACCTATATACGAAAAATAGTTATAAATATTGGGATTACTTTTTCTGAGGGAGGAAAGATTAATGAAAATCAGTATTGCCTATACATATGCTCTTTCACTGTTTTGTTACTCTTCCATATTTATGAATTTTTCATTTCCAATCAGGAAGTGATTGAACAAGGTTTCAGGACAGTGTTACATTTATGCATCTCTCACACTAACAAACTACACGCTCAAGAAAGTAAGCATAAAAAGTGTTGTTTGATTTGACCGAGACTCAATCATCAAACATAAAATAGCCTTTTATTCTCAATTATTTTGGGTCTTTCTTGTGTGTTTCTAAAAGTTCTTTGGACAACAACTAACCAATTAATTCTTCCAAAAGAACTGTGACAGGTAAATTACTTAAGACATTATTTGCTCCAAGTTTTAGTAAATGAGGACAAACATGTTTTCAACAATGTAAGTTAAAATTTATCTGTTAATCCCCCACTAACATAGTACAAGCACCTCCTTTTAAGTGAGTTGAAATTGTAGAATTCTACCAGAAGAACCTCTACTAAGTAAATGAAGTCATGGGATGCAAAATACATTTCCCCCCTACAGAATCAGAGTTTACTTGTCACAATAACACCTTGGGTCACTAGTCTTGGTGAAGAAAAATACGCTTTATTGTTTCCTACACGCTGTTGCCAAACAGACTGGAAAATGACAAGGCAGAGATTGAATTAAAACATCAAAACCTAATTAAAATCTCAATACCAACATTACTAACCTTGGGAATGTTTTATTTGCCACAGCCAACTACTGCCTCATATACGATGAACAGAATATCTAAGAAAAGGTCATATGGAGTGTCTTTGTGATGCTGTCAAGTTAAAGTTATGGCACTCATCTTAATTATTAATGTGTGTTTTCCCCATTAAAGGCTTGGATTTATTGAGAGTTTTAATTCTAACTACAGTTATTATATGTACTGCTAATTTGATTATGATTTGTTTTATACTATTTTGATATTTAAACATTTTAATTGTATGTATTTTTCTCTCCAAAGAAAATATTTAAGTTATATAATTTTTTTTACCCGAAGTTATCACAGTGATAGCCACATACCCTATGATAAATCAGTGTTTCCCAAGGAATCACAAGGTACAGCACAGTACCAAGTATTCTAACGAGATACCTTTATTGTCTTAATTGACAAAAATTAAGCTTAAAATTTTTTTTAAAAAGGTGCTCTATGAAATTATGTAAGCATTTTGAGGCTAGATGTATAAAATTCTCACAAAGGATGGAACAGATGATGTTTGTAGAAAAATGTAGACAGTGAGTACAACTTCATTGCTGAAATTAGATGCTGATATAATTGTAGACCTCACAAAATGTGCAAGAAAGAGTCAAAGGGCTAACAGTGATTGAGATGTTGGAGCAGGATCTCAGAATCATAGTTCTGATGAAATGAGAAAAAGAAAATTAACCAAAAGAAATGTTAGTTTGTTCCCTGATATCCAAATAAAGAGATACAAATGCATTGTTAGTTGACAAGTGACAACAGATCAATCAGCAGGACAGATCAAAAAGAAAAAAAGGAAATTTGTGAGAAGCTTAAAGTTACTTATGTGGTGATGACTCACTTTCTTGAAAAGGGTTCTGGGCTGGCCAATAGGAATCATTTGGTCAAAAAAAAAAAAAAATGCAGTTCTAGGAGACAGTACAAAGCATTGATATTAGAAGGGAATATTAGCCTAGAAGAGTGTAATGCAATGACACACATTTATGAGCACTTGCAGGAGAACATTTCTCCTACCATACTCTTGTCAACACAAGAACAAATAGAAGCCAAAAAAAATAAATCAATATTGTACAGAACATGCTGAATAAAAAGAGAAAGAACCTCTTGGTTGTAAATCCAAAATATTCATTATCATAATTTTATTTGTTTTCAAAACATATTGCTCTGTTGATTGTGTCCTTCTAAAAACTCCCTTCTCTTTGTCTCTGTGACACATTGCCTGATTCTTTCAAGGTTTACTCCTTCTCATCCTCCTTGGAAGGTTCTGCTTTACTTCCTCATACATTAATTTTGGGTTTTCTCGTTTCTGCCCTTGGTCCTCTTATCTTTTACTCCATATAATCTCCCAAGGTAAATTTACCAATGACTTCCACTATGAGCTACCTCCAATTACTGTGAAATCCATCTTCTTTCCAAGAGCCATAGAGGTCCCTACCAACTACCTAGCTCCAGCTGGATGATGTAAACTACAACCTCTCCCTCCCCGTTTGAAGAAATGACACCAACTACACTCAGTTGTCCAAGACGGAACTCCAGAAGTCATTATCTACATAGCTGTAGGAAACACCCTGCCCAAATCCCCTTTACCAACACTGTGCCCATCTCCAAACTGCTGGGACTATTAGCCATTAAAATTCACAGCTGCCACCTTTCTCTGGAAAACTGTCCTTAGTTGAGTCAGTTCATGGTGAACTTAGCCATTCCAGAGTGGCTCACAGCCCAATATTGACTGTCATGGGATAAAAAGCCACTTGTTTTATTTCAATGTGGTGCAGTTTATGTACCAAGAGTCCTCTTGAGGACAGTCCAAGCCTCAACTTCACATGAGACCACATCTTTGCTGGGCTCGTTCCCCTTCTCTACTCTGCTTGAAGAATACTCATTGTCTTAATAAAGCATAAGCACTTGATGCCCTATCTCACGCTCTGCTTCAAGGGCATCCAACAATGGACACAATGTGTTCAATATATCAGAATCCTATCCATTCTATCTCCTTAAGAATCTTCAAACATGTACCTTCTCCATCAAAACTGCCACTACCTCTGTTTGGGGAGCAAAGTGTTTGGTTGCTGCTTAATTTTTTAATTTATTTTTATTTTTATTTATTTTTTAAATTTCTTTTCAGTGTTCCAGAATTCATTGTGTATGCACCACACCCAGTGCTCCATCCAGTACGTGCCCTCCTTAATACCCACCACCAGGCTCACCCAACCTCCACTCCTCTCCCCTCCAAAACCAACACCCCACCTCGCTCCCCTCCAAAACCCTCAGTTAGTTCCTCAGAGTCTATAGACTCTCGTGGTTTGTTTCCCCCTCCAATTTCCCCCAACTCCTTTCTCCTCTCCATCTCCCCATGTCTTCCGTACTATTCCTTATGCTCCACAAATAAGCAAAACCATATGATAATTGACTCTCCCTGCTTGACTTAATTCACTCAGCATAATCTCTTCCAGTCCTATCAATTAATGCAGAAAAAGCATTTGACAAGACAGAGCATCCATTCCTGATTAAAACTCTTCAAAGTATAGGGATAGAGGGAATATTCCTCAACCTCATAAAATCTATCTATGAAAACCCACAGTGAATATCATCCTCAATGGGGAAAAGCTGACAGCCTTCCCTATGAGATCAGGAACATGACAAGGATGCCCACTCTCACCATTCTTGTTCAACATAGTGTTAGAAGTCCTAGCAACAGCAATCAGACAACAAAGAGAAATAAAAGGTATTCAAATTGGCAATTAAGAAGTCAAACTCTCTCTCTTTGCAGATGACATGATACTTTATATGGAAAACCCAAAAGATTCCACTTCTAAACTACTAGAACTCATACAGCAGTTCAGTAATGTGGAAAGATACAAAATCAGTGTACAGAAATCAGTCACTTTCTTATACACCAACAATGAAAATACAGAAAGGGAGATTAGAGAATCTATTCCATTTACTATAGCACCAAGAACCATAAGATACCTGGGAATAAACCTAGCCAAAGAAGTAAATGATCTGTACTCAAGGCACTATAGAACACTCATGAAAGAAATTGAAGAAGACACAAAAAGATAAAGAATATTCCATGCTCATGGATCGGAAGAATAAACATTATTAAAATATCTATACTGCCTAGAGCAATCTGTACTTTCAATCCCATTCCAATCAAAATTCCACCAGCATTTTTCAAAGAGCCAGAGCAAACAAGCCTAAAATTTGTATGGAATCAGAAGAGACCTCGAATTGCTAAGGAAATGTTGAAAAAAGAAAAACAAAACTAGAAGCATCATGTTGCCTGATTTCAACCTTTACTACAAAGCTGTGATCACCAAGACAGCATGGTACTGGCACAAAAACAGACACATATACCAGTGGAACAGAGTAGAGAGCCCTGATATAGACCCTCAACTCTATGCTCAAATAATCTTCAACAAAGCAGGAAAAAATATACAGTGGAAAAAAAGACAGTCTCTTCAATAAATGGTGCTGGGAAAATTGGACAGCTAGGTATAGAATGAAACTCGACCATTCTCTTACACCATATACAAAGATAAACTTGAAATGGATAAAAGACCTCAACGTAAGGCAGGAATCCATCAGAATCCTAGAGGAGAACATAGGCAGTAACCTCTTCAACATCGGCCATAGCAACTCCTTTCAAGATATGTCTCCAAAGGCAAAAGAAACAAAAGTGAAAATGAACTTTTGGGACTTCATCAAGATCAAAAGCTTCTCTACAGCAAAGGAAACAACCAACAAAACAAAGAGGCAACCCACAGAATGGGAGAATATATTCGCAAATGACAGTACAGACAAAGGGTTGATAACAAAGATCTATAAAGAACTCCTCAAACTTAACACACACACAGGTAATCATGTCAAAAAATGGGCAGAAGACATGACCAGACACGTCTCCAAATGGCTAACAGACACATGAAAAAATGCTCATCATCACAAGCCATCAGGGAGATTCAAATCAAAACCACATTGAGATACCACCTTACACCAGTTAGAATGGTCAAAATTAACAAGACAGTAAACAACATGTGTTGGAAAGGATGTGGAGAAAGGGAAACCCTCTTACACTGATGATGGGAATGCAACTTGGTGCAGCCACTTTGGAAAACAGTGTGGAGATTACTTAAGAAATTAAAGATAGTGCTTCCCTATGACCCTGCAATTGCACTACTGGGTATTTACCCCAAAGATACAGATGTAGTGAAAAGAAGGTCCATTTGTACCCTAACACTCATAACAGCAATGGCCACAGTGGCCAAACTGTGAAAATAACCAAAATGCCCTTCAAAGGAGGAATGGATAAAGAAGATATGGTTCATATATACTATGGAGATTTATTTTGTTTTTAATCATATTCTTACTTGTTGATTTTAATAGAGTACTAACTAATTTCCCTTTTTCTTGCCTTACTCTTTCCAATCTACTCTCATCATTGCCACTCCAGTGATCTTTCTAAAATACAAATTTAATCTTGTCATTCCCCAGCTTAAGTTTCTATTTACTACGAGACAAAGTTAAGTATTTTCATCATGGTATTCAGGAGCCCTCACATTTATGTCTCTAATGCACACTCTGGCCAGCATTCTATCCCTATTCCCACAGCTAAAGACCTAAGGGATTCCACACATTGGAATAAATGTAATGATTGTTCTGACCCAAACTAACCTCTTCACAGGATGAATTATTCCAAGTTCACCTTCAAACGTGCTCAGGCACCAGAACTTCCAGGAAGCTCACCTTACTGTTCGCATTTTTCCCTTTTCATTGGTCCTTAGCTCAGGTAAGTAAACTACTCAGGTAGTTTCCATGTGGTCCCCTGTGCATATTTCTCTATAAATATTCTGATTACTTCTCTATTTTTTTTTTAACTACCCTGTAAGTTCCTTGAGTACAGGAACCTTTTTATTCACTCAGCCTAGCCTGTAAGGATTTTTACTTAGCAGACATTCAAAAGAAATTTAAAAGGTAGTAGTAGTCTTAGAAAGAAAATGGTAACAGAAGTTTCTGGCTGTAGAGCAAGGAGTTCGAGCTCCTCTAAATAACACAAGACTACAGCTTATACAAAAGATAATTGCAGGGGTTCCTGGGTGACTCAGTAGTTGGGCATCTACCTTGGGCTCAGGTCATGATACCAGGTTCCTGGGATGGAGCCCACATTGGGCTCCAGCCCTGAGGTGGCTCTAGCCCAATATCAGGCTCCCTGCTCAGCAGGGATCCTGCTTCTCCCTCTTCTACTCCCCCTGCTTATGTTCCCTCTCTTGCTGTGCTCTCTTTGTCAAATCAATAAAAATCTTTAAAAAAACAAAAACAAAACAAAACAAACAACAACAACAACAAAACAGAGAGAGAGGGAGAGAATTGCAGCCCACCTGGGAAGAGAGAATGGTTTTTCCTAAAAGTACAATTCAGTCAGGTCAAGTAGAACTATAAGGAACAGGTAGTTAACTATACATATTTTACTAGTTCCTAATAAGCTGGAATTGGGGGTATAATGAAAACTCATGTAGGCATTCAGCATAAGTTTCAAGAGCATGTCACCTTGATTTTCACAGGGCTGTCTGTGCATTTAAAAGAGCCCACGCTTGGTTCAATGCTCTGCTGTCACCACCTTGAAGTTTTTAATAATTCTTGGAAAAGGAATCCCACATTTTCATTTTTCAGTGGTCTCACAAATTACATAAACAGTCTTGTGTCTACATTATTTCCAGAACTAGTTGCAGGTTAACTCATTAGCAGACCTGTATAAAAAAACACTTTCTTTGTTTTTTTGTTTTGTTTTTTGTTTTTGTTTTTTTAAAGCAAGCTCCAACCCAGCGTGGATCCCAAAGCAGGACTTGAACTCACAACACTGAGATCAAGACCCAAGCTGAGATCAGATGCTTAATTGATTGGGCCACCCAGGTATCCCCACAAATTAGTTCTTTTGACTTGTATTTTTATTATCTGTTTAGATGTCTGTCTCAACCACTTTAAATGAAGATTTCTAAGAAGCAAAAGTTGAGGCTTACTCTAATCATACGTCTCATGGAAGACGGAGGACCTAGCACACATGGACATAAGTAAAAATGATAACCAAATGCAAGTCATTCTGTTTCACATTAGTCTGACATCCTCAGGCTTAGACAGAAATAGTGACAAGAGACATGGTGTCCAGGACACAGTTTTGTGCCTCTCCTGTGAACCACAGTTACAGAATTTGATCCTGTCCCTCATACATGCTGCATGCCCCAAAATGGATGACCTCCAGCTTCAGCCAGGCTAGAATCTGGTCTTTGGAAAGAGTTTTTAGAGAGCAGTGGGGTAGAGAAGAGGTGCTTCACCTTCACCTCGAAAAGAGAGGAGCTTTCAGGGAGCTTCCATAAAGCAGTGTGTCCTCTGGAGTTTGGGGGACCTTGAAGTGTGAAACCTGACACATGCCTGATAGTCACAAAACAGATGACGCATTGCCACTGTCACCGTGTGGCCAAAGAGGAGAGAATTGGTGGTGTTGCACTAGGAGTAAACTGCACTTTGACAGATGAGAGGACAAGAATATAGGTAAGGTTATTTTGTTTTTTGTTTTTGTTTTTGTTTTTGTTTTCCCCCAAGAGCTAAGTGGAATCTTGGAGGGCCTCTGACACAACAAGGAAAGTTCATGTGAGGTAGACTGAAATTGGATGTCATAACCAGCAAACGAGAAGAGAGTTATAAACCACATTTTGGAGAATTTCAACTAAGGTCACTCACTAAAGAAATCTTGGGGAAAACACAAGGGCAAAAGAAACCCTGAGGCAAGTAAGCACCCTTTCTCTCATCCTCTTTAAACTCATTTTGGGGACACAAGGAACCACTGAAAGCAAGCACTATAGGTTTCCAGGTCCAAAGTAATAGTGAACTAGGGCAAGAGAGAAAATCAGATAACTAAGAATTCCAAATTTTAATTATGACACTGAACCAAACACATGGATTAGTAGGTTTTTTTTGGTTCAGAAGGTAACAGAACACTTATTTTTTTTCTTTTTTCATCTCAGAGTAATTAGAAAATCTACATGACCTCCCCAACATTTCATCCTTTGGGTAGAACATCTCTAGCCTACCAGAAGGGTTGAAATAGGTGGAATCTAAAACACAAAACAGACAAACACAGAAATAAAACAGACTCTTAAATGCAGAGAACAAACTGGTGGTTGTCAGAGGGAAGGTGGGGGTGAGATGAGTAAAACAGATAAAGGAGATCAAGAGGTATAAAATTCTTCATCAAAATCAAAAGCTTCTGCACGGCAAAGGAAACAGTCAACAAAACAAAGAGGCAATCCACGGAATGGGAGAAGATATTTGCAAATGACAGTACAGACAAAAGTTTGATATCCAGGATCTATAAAGAACTCCTCAAACTCAACACACATAAAACAGATAATCATATCAAAAAATGGGCAGAAGACATGAATAGATACTTCTCCAATGAAGACATACAAATTACTATGAGACACATGAAAAAATGTTCATCATCACTAGCCATTAGGGAGATTCAAATTAAAACCACTTTGAGATATCACCTTACACCAGTTAGAATGGCCAAAATTAGCAAGATAGGAAACAACATGTGTTAGAGGGGATGTGGAGAAAGGGGAACCCTCTTACACTGTTGGTGGGAATGCAAGTTGGTGCAGCCACTTTGGAGAACAGTGTGGAGATTCCTCAAGAAATTAAAATAGAGCTTCCCTATGACCCTGCAATTGCACTACTGGGTATTTACCCCAAAGATACAGATGTATTGAAAAGAAGGCCATCTGTACCCCAATGTTTATAGCAGCAATGGCCACGGTCGCCAAACTGTGGAAAGAACCAAGATGCCCTTCAATGAACGAATGGATAAGGAAGATGTGGTCCATATACACTATGGAGTATTATTCCTCCATCAGAAAGAATGAATACCCAACTTTTGTAGCAAAATGGACAGGACTGGAAGAGATTATGCTGAGTGAAATAAGTCAAGCACAGAGAGTCAATTTTCATATGGTTTCACTTATTTGTGGAGCATAACAAATAGCATGGAGGACAAGGGGAGTTAGACAGAAAAAGGGAGTTGGGGGAAATTCGAAGGGGAGGTGAACCATGAGAGACTATGGACTCTGAAAAACAATCTGAAGGTTTTGAAGGGGTGGGGC
>NC_081564.1:48732317-48750700 GCF_022355385.1 Mustela nigripes | reverse complement strand
CACTATGGAGTATTATGCCTCCATCAAAAAGGATGAATACACAACTTATATAGCAACATGGATGGGACTGGAAGAGATTATGCTGAGTGAAATTATTCCAGCAGATAGAGTCAATTTTCATATGGTTTCACTTATTTGTGGAGCATAACAAATAGCATGGAGGACAAGGGGAGTTAGACAGAAAAAGGGAGTTGGGGGAAATTCGAAGGGGAGGTGAACCATGAGAGACTATGGACTCTGAAAAACAATCTGAAGGTTTTGAAGGGGTGGGGGGTGGGAGGTTGGGGGAACCAGGTGGTGGGTATTAGAGAGAGCATGGATTGCATGGAGCACTGGGTATGGTGCAAAAATAATGAATACTGTTATGCTGAATATAAAAAAAATAAAATATAAATAAATAAAAATTTTGCTTAAAAAATAAATAAGTGGTGAGATTAAAAGTATAGCATAGGGAATATAGTCAATAATATTATAATAATGTTATTTGGTGACAGATGGTGGCTACATTTATGGTGGTAAGCACTGAGTAATATAGAGAATTATTGAAGCAATATGTTGTGCATCTGAAACTAATAAAACACTGTGTGTGAATTACACAAGAAAGAAAGAAAGAAAGAAGGAGAGAGAGAGAGAAAGGGCAAGTCATGGGGAAACTATCTTCTGCTGTCACTATATTGAGTCCAACAAATTCAACATATCTGTAAGAACTCTTTAATACTTGTTTGATGACTGTATGCATGAATAAATTAATTAAGTCCCAGTTGAAGACTTCTGGTATTGTCAGTATAGGAATACACTTAAGTTAGATTCCAATAAACTCGGTCAGAAATCCCTACAAAATTGGCACCTTAACTGGAATGATAATAAACCTGGTTGCCAGGGGAGCTTGAGTGGCTCAGTAGGTTAAAACCTCTGCCTTCAGCTCAGGTCATGATCCCAGGGTCCTAGGATCGAGCCCAGCATCCTGCTCTCTGCTCAGTGGGGAGCCTGCTTCCTCCCTCTCTCTCTGCCTGCCTCTTTGTCTACCTGTGATCTCTGTCTGTCAAATAAATAAATAAAATATTTTTTTAAAAAATTAACCTGGTAGCCATGAAGACCTTATGCCTTATAGACCACAAATTAAACATATGTACTTCATTAATTAAGAGAGGGTATATCTCAAAATGTGATATACAGGAAACACAGGCAAATAATGCAATTATTCTGCCTTTCTCCTACAAAGCACTTTGATGTAAACAGGTTTCATTAAGAACTGATAAAGGGAAAGGTAAAATGAGTAGAGGAAACTTTATGAAATCTAATCTTCCCCCCCCCACTGAGTAATGATTTATACATTGAGTAAAGTCTGATTAGTCAGAAAACAAAAATGAAAATACTGAATGGTTGAAATTAAAGATAAAGGGGCAACCAGGTGGTCTGGTTGGTTAAGCGTCTGCATTCGGCTCAGGTTATGATCCCAGGGTCTAGGGATGAAGCCCCAACTCTGACCCCCTGCCAAGCTTCTCCCTCTGCCTCTTCCCTCCCACTCATTATCTCTCAAATAAATAAATAAAATCTGTAAAGAAAAAAAAAAAAAAGAAGAAGAAGAAGGAAGAGAAAATAAATTTGAAAGAAAAAGTGATGTTCAAATTATTTTTCATATTTTACCTGTAATTTTGTTCCTGTATCGACTGAAACTTTTCCTCCTGTCACATCCCCTGGGCTCCATTTCATTTCTTAACTCCAAAAGAATCAGCCATTCATTCATTCAATGTACCATTTTATATTCGTTTGAACATCTGTTGCAGAATTTATCATGTAACAAGAACAAAATTATTTATATGTAAGTATTCTTTGCCTTTCCTCTCCCATTAGGTCTTGTTCTTCTCTCATTCTAAGGAAGGATAGCTACCTCCTGATTAGTTCCTGGAACATCTTTTGTAGTGCAAAGTTTAGGTAATATGTTGACTTTCCTGAGGAAGGCTGTCAGAATTTAGGAATGGATTTTATTTCTCAGGGGTCCCTGATCAGTCGGGTACATCAAATGAGGTTTTTGCAATAGAGGCAGTAGACAGGATTATTTAGTGGAAGGCAAGATGATATGATTAGAAGATATCGGTATAGCTGTGGTTGTGTGGATGATGGGGGGAGTGGGGGAACCAGGGCAATTGCCAAGAGAACAGTGCTAGGTTTTAGCAAAGAGAAAGTTGGGTTTGGATAGAAATCAGAGAGTGAAAGACAAAGAGAAAGGCTGTATAGTAACTGTGAGTTGGAGAAGACTGAGGAGTAGGAGAAATGATGAAAGGAGGTTTGAAAAAAATGTTGGTGTGGGTTATGAAGCTACTTCTATTAATATTCTCTGAGAAGTGAAATTCGTGACAGACACAGTTATTGCCTTCTTTTTTCTCTGATTAAGAAAAAAACAAAAACAACAACAAAAACAGATAGCAGGTTGAGGAAGGTCCTGATCTGAGTGGCTTCACCAGCCCCAAGACACAAATCATGACCCGATAATCAGTCCCTGCACTAACATTGCTCTTGGCCAGTGATGGCTATAAACTTGAACACTGAGTCCTGGGTCTGACTAACGGGTGTAGTGGGAAGTCTGACTGAGACAGGAAAAGAGCCTCCATTCCTGAATAAAAATACAAACTTATTAAAGAAAAAGCCATTTTCCTCTTCTTTGTTCGTCATTTCTTGTGCCTTGAAGGAAAACTGATGGCTGAGGCTGGAGCAGCCATCTTGGGCCATGAAGATACAAGCCAAGAAATCTTAAAGACCTAAGCATTGACTAATTATTGAGTTCACTGATTAGTTATTGAGCCACTAAACAAATGCCAGTGACCACTACTTTTGGCTCTTCTCTAGTGTGAGAAAAATAAACTCCTATTTGTTTCAAACACTCTGGATGGGTTTTCTATTACTTGTCACTGAATATAGCCCTAGCTAATTGAGTAGAGATCCCAATTTTGATAAATGGCGGTATTTCTAGGAATGGATAGAACATCACCTGAAGCCAGAACTGCTAGCAACCCTAGGATTTATTAGCATCATTACCACAATGCATTATAATGAATTATGTGCACATGTATACCTCCCATTATGAGACCCTCAAGAAGGACTGCTTTCTGTTAATCTGCCTATCTCCAGTCTTATCACAAGTACAAGTACAAGGCACACTGTGGCAGCTTATTAAATGCTGGCTGAGTAAATGAATACAATTGAGGTTAATCCCAGGACACAGTAATAAAAGCAGAACCAACAGTTATGGCATAAACAAGTTCTTCAAAGCCAACTCAGAAATACTTCCATTTCAATCCTTTCAATCCATACCTTTCTTCCTACCTTAGACATTTTAACTACATAAATTTTCAAATAAATCAACTTTGAATTTTTTATGTGCTAAGTTTCCAAGTCCATATTCCCTACACAGCAATACTAACCCCCCCCCCCCCCCCCCCCATTTAGAGTTGCTTAGGTGTTAATTCAAACCACAGGATAAATAAGTAACAGCTTACATCATACTTTTTACATTCTTTTTTTTCTATGTGACAGGATGCTTGAATCAAAATACTGATTTGCAAATTCTGCATAAATTTACATATTATGTTCAAGCATCCTTAACACTAAGCTTGTAAAATAAAACCTAATTAATTAATTAGTGCAACCTACTGCAATTGTATTTAAACCCAATATTCACAGCATGACACACAGTGTATTTTTAAACCAATTAATTAAATCACATTCCAGTTCTGAAAAAGCAGGCACAGAGCTAGTGACAGACAAAGAGCTAGTGACAGACATGGAAAAAGAAACAGAACAGAGGAGGCTGGGACTCCCTTATGGATTCAAATTTAATAGCAATACTAGAAGTCTAAAAATCAGAAATGTGGATTAGAACCTTGAAAATCCTAATGTCATCAGCAACTGTTCTATTGTAATAAGAAGAGATCTATTCTGGATAAAACAAGGGACAGTCTACTCTCAGTGCAATTCTACATAAGTTATATTGCTAGATACCGTGTAAGAATTGGGTTCTCTTTCCAGATTAGTACTATAATTGCTGCTGTGACTATAGCCCACATGAATGCCTCTCTTTCTTCAACTATTACCCTTCCAGTTACTATCACACGATTTCCCACTTAATCATTCTACAATTATTTTATGTATGCTGTGATCTCTCATTGATTTAATCGTAATCTCTACAAAGTCCAAAATCATGTTCTACATTTCTATAGTCCTATGACTCCCTGGCAGTGCCCTAAAGGACAGGTGTGTAATAACTTGAATCAGAAAGGCCTTCTTAAGCTATGAAGAGTAACATTTAAGAGCCACATGGAAATCATCTAGTGTTGTTTGTAAGTCACTATTATGCTAAGGGACAATACCACATGACTTTCGAGGAAATCACACCTTAGAAGCAGATCCACCCATTGGCCATTAGTGTAACAAGTTGAAATGAATAACTTCAGAGTTTAAAAAAGCAGAAGAAAGGATGAACAAATGATGAAAGATGAAGAATTATGAAGCAGAATTAGAAGTTATAAAAAAATTAACAATAAGCATTCCATAACAAAAATTCAAAGACCTAAAAATTAACAGTTCAATAGATATGTTGATAGCAGTTTTAACACAGCATGTTGAATAAACTCAAAACAAATAAAAAATATCCAAATGGAAGCACAGCCAGAAAAAAATGATAATGGAAGAGAGACCTGAGGACATTTTGGGCAAAATAAAAAATATAATGTTTACAAATTTAGAGAAAAGAAAATGATTGAGAAAGGAATAGGGTAGAACAGTTATTATAGAAATAACAGCCAAGAATTTTGTTTAACCACTGAAAAGACATAAACCTATAGAATCATGGAGCTCAGCAAACTCCAAGGTAAATACAAACCAAACCACAAAAAAAAAAACCACATACTTAGGCTTATCTTGGTAAAACTGCTAAGCACTTAAGTAAATAGAAAAACTTTAAAGCAGGGATCAACCTTCGAAAGACAGTCATAAAACTGACTGGCTACTTTCAACAATAATCAACTTCTCGACAATAAAAATGTCTTCAAAGACAGGACAATGATATGACATCTAAGTATTGAAAGAAAATAAGTGCTAACCTAGACTTCTGTATCCACCAAAGTATTCTTCAAAAAAGATTTTAAAATGTGCTCCAGATTTTTTTAATGATAGAATTTGTTGCCAACAGACAATTAAAAGGAAATTCCTTAAAAGAAAGAAAACTTTCCTAGACCAAAAAAACAAAAACAAAAACAAAAGTAAACAAACCAAAAAAACCCAGGAAATAATAAAGCACTGCAAAAAAGGAAATTAGATAAAAAATTAAACATAAAGTAATTGTGATTACTAAAAACAATATCTATAATGACTTACAAAATTTAAAATATTTTTATGTGCCATAATGTGTCAAAGTAGTACAAATGCTGTGAAGGGGTTAAATAGAATTAAAGACTACAAGTGTTTTAGAGCTGTCTGTTGAAAGTTAAAAATCAGAATTAATGTGTAATATGACAAAGATGCATATTGAAATCTTTGGAGTAACCAGGAAAAGTAGAAATCTATCTATCTATCTATCTATCTATCTATCTGTATCCAGCTAACAAGTTAATAGAAGGAAATAATAAATAATAGCATTTTGATTACAAAAAATGAGGTCAAGAAAGATGGAGAACAAGATTATAAAAGAAATGGGCTAAAGTACAGGTATTATAAGATAACAGACTATCTCTATTGTATTAAATGCATATGAGCCAAGCACTCTAGTATTACAATGGAAAATTAAGTGTCAGGCTGATAACAATGAACTATATGCTACTTTACAAGAGACACACATTAAATATAATATGGAAAGACTGCAGTAAAAGAGTGGAAGAAAATATACCATACAACACTTCACAACAATGACAGCAAATTGATTTAGCTGGCTTAGATAAACTCATATTAGACAAAGTAGGCCTTCAAGGCAAAAGACATTGTTAGAGATTAAAAATAAAGATATTATAAAATGATTAAAAGTCAGTTCAACAAGAAGATATTAGAATATTTAATCTATATTCTCCCAATAACACAGATTCAAAATATGCAAAGCACATGCTGACAGAATTAAAGAAGAAATAGATAGAGGCACCTGGGTGGTTCAGGTCATGATCTCAGGGTCCAGCCCTGAGAGATCCAGCCCTGAGTTGGTCTCTGTGCTCAGCAGGGAGTCTGCTTGTCCCTCTTCCTCTGTCTCTCCCCCAACTCATGTAAGCATATGTGTGTGTGCGTTCTCTCTCTCTCCTCTCTCTCTCACGAATAAATCAAATCTTTAAAAGAAAGAAAGAGGGGCACCTGGGTGGCTCAGTGGGTTAAGCCTCTGCCTTCGGCTCAGGTCGTGATCCCGGGTCCTGGGATCGAGCCCCGCATTGGGCTCTCTGCTCAGCAGGGAGCCTGCTTCCCTCTCTCTCTCTCTCTGCCTGCCTCTTTGCCTACTTGGGATCTATCTCTCTGTCAAATAAATAAATAAAATCTTAAAAAAAAAAAATTTAAAAGAAAGAAAGAAATGGACAAATCCATGAGACTTTAACATGTTCAATAGCTAGTAAAAAAAAATTAATCATAAAAATATAACCAATGCGAACAACAAATTTAACAAAATCAATCTAACAAACACATATAGAATAGTGCACTCAACAATAATGGAACTATCTACTCAAGGGCATGTGGAATATCTACCAAAACAAATCACATGTTGAGCTATAAAAAAAGAATCAACAAATATCAAAGATTTATATCATCTAGAGTATATTTTCTGACTACAGTGGAAGTAAACTAGGAATCAATTTTAAAAAAGATAACTACGGGCTAGGCACTGTGGTAAGTTCTGGGGATCCCTGCCCTAGTCGAGCAGACATTCAAGAGGGAGAAACTGATAATATACAAGATAAATAAGTAAAACCCAAGGGAGAAAAAAAAAAGATCACTAGAAAACCTCTAATTTCTGAATCTTAAACAGTATTATTCTAAAGAATCCAAAAGTCAAAGCAGGATTAAGAGGAATTAAAAAATAATTTTGACAGAATGATAATGAGGACACAACTTATAAAAACAATAGAATATAGCTAAAGCAATGTCCAAAGTGAAATTTATGAATTAGAAGAGAAAAACATCTAAAAATCAACAACTGATGCTTTCATTTCAAGGAACTAAATTGAAAATATTGAGTTAAGGGGTGGCTGGATGGCTCAGTCAGTTAAGCATCTGACTCTTGATTTTGGCTTAGGTCAGAATCTCAGGGTCCTGAGATCCAGCCCCACATCTGCTCTACAGTGAACATGGAGCCTTCTTGAGATTCTTTCTCTCTCTCTCCCTATGTATTTCTCTCTATGCCCCTCCCCATGCTTGCATTCACTCTCTTACCCTTTCAAAAATAAATAAATAAATATTTTTTTAAGAAAAGAAAAAAATTTTGAAAGTGTTAAAAATGCAAACTCAATACACTTTTTAAAGCATGAAATGCAAAAAATAATCAACAAAACCAAAAGTTTGTATGTTTTTTTTAAACGTTAGCAAGGCTAATTAAGCAGAGAGAAAATACAAATTACCAATAACAGGAATTATAAAAGAAAAATCATTACAAATCCTGGAGATATTACAAATTATGTTGTAAATAATTTATGCCAATAAAGAGCAATTTGGATGAAGTGGATAAATTGTTTTTAAAATTTTTTTATTTTATACCTTTCTCTTAAAGAAAATCCTACACCCAGATGACATATTTTGTGAATTCTTCCAAGTATTTAATAAAGAATAACAATAATTTTACACAAGTATTTCCAGGGAGTAAAAAGAGAGAAAACACTTTCCAACTACTTTAATGAGGGAAGCATTATTTTAATACCAAAACCTGAAAGGGGTGTTAGAAATAAAACCAGATACAGATTAATTTCTCTATAAATATAGATGCAAAATCCTAAACAAAATATCAACAAATGGGGGCACCTGGGTGGTTCAATGGGTTAAAGCCTCTGCCTTCGGCTCAGATCATGATCCCAGGGTCCTGGGATCCAGCCCTGCATTGGGCTCTCTGCTCAGTGGGAGGCCTGCTTCCTCCTCTCTCTCTATCTCTCTGTCTGACTCTTTGCCAACTTGTGATCTCTGTCTGTCAAATAAATAAATAAAATATTTTTTAAAAATCAACAAATGGAACAATATATTTAAAAATACATCATGATTAAGTGAAGTTTATTTTAGAAAAATAAGAGTGATAAAACATTTTAAAATTAAATATTATATCACATCAACAGAATAAAAAGAATAAAATATATTACCATTTTGTATCTGCAGAAAATGCATTTAATTGAATTTAACACACCATTCATGATCAAAACTTTAAGCAAAATAAAAATCATAAGCATACCTTAATCTGATAAGTAACTACCAAAAATCCTACAAGAACATCATATTTACTAGTGAAATATCGAATCCCTCCTCCATGAGATTGGAAGTGAGTTAAATTAAGGATACAGCATAAATTCAACAATCTACTGATAGTACTTGCTATTGAAATAAAGTAAGAAAAAATAATCATTAGAAGAGATTTGAACTGGAAAGGAAAAAAGAGAACCTTTATTATCTGCATAAGATATGATTATATGCCTAGAAAATCCAAAAGAATACACAGATAGTTAAGTAGAATTAATAACCAATCAGTACATGGTCACTGGACATCAAATCCATGAAAAAATTAGTTGTGTTTCTATAAACCAACAATAAAGAAATTCAAATGGTATTTTAAAACTGATATTATTACAGTAACATCGAAAATATCAAATACTGAAATACAAATAAAATGAAAGATGTGCAAGACTTCTAAACACAAAAAAGTATATATACATAGATAGATATACATATATATATCGATAGATGATAGATAGATAGGTTTTTTTTGTTTGTTTGTTTGTTTTTTAAATATAGGCTCCAGCATGGAGCCCAACGTGGGGCTTGAACTCACGACTCTGAGACCAAGACCTGAGCTGAGATGGAGGGAAAGACACTTAACCAACTGAACCACTTAGGTACCCCAAACTGTTAGACATAAGTGAAATTAAAGACCTAAATATCTGAGAGACAGGCCACACTGATGGACTGAAATGCTCAGTATTTAGAAATGTCAGTACTCTCCAAGATGCTCTATAGATTCATGTAATCTCAGTCAAAATACCAGAAAGTTTTGCCTTTGTTTTTTTTATTGATTTGGAAATGCAGAGGGTGAGGAATATCCAAGGAGAATGTTTGAAAAAGATAAAAGCTGAAAGATACATGATACCAAATATAATATCAATTAATAAAATGTGGTAATGGCACAAAGATAGACAAGTGGAAAATTGGAAGATATGGGTCAAAAAACATATATACACATACATAAATGATTGCTTTATGACACAGGTGGTATTGCAGTCTAGTGGGGGAAAGACAGGTATTTCAATAAATGGGTCAGCTGGATATGCATATTTTAAGTGCCCTGACCTTTTCTTAACATGATAGCAGTTCCAGATGGATTACAGATTATAAATGCAAAAAGTTAAATGTTAAAGTTTTTAGAAGGAAATATAGAAAAACAGTTCATGACATTAGCTTGAGCGAAGATTTCTTGAATAAAACAAAAAGACAAATACCATTTAGCAAAGATGTTAAATTGTAACATATTAAGATTCAGAACTTGTGAAGACACCATTAAGGGGGAAATAAGATAAAACTATACAGTGGAAGATGTTTCTAGCTGAGATATTAAATAGAGGACTTCTATCCAAAATCTGTAATAACTCCTAAAAGCATTAAGAAAAGGAAAGTAAACTGAATAGGAAAAAAAAATGGACAAAAGAATTGAACAGAATCTTTATAAAAGAGGACATAAGTGATCAATAAGTATATTAAAGTTGCTTAACTTTATTAGTCTGCAGGGAATACAAATTAAAACCACAGTATGTCACCAGTTCACCCCCACCATAATAGTTAAAATTAAGCAAACCAAAAAAGATATTCTCCAGTATTAGCAAGAATGCAGAACAATCAGAACTCTCATACACTGCATGTGGGAATGAAAACTGATGCAATGACTTTAGAAAATGGTGTGGTGATATCCACTAAACATATGTGAAACTTTGATTTAACAATTTCACTTCTAGAAAATATCCAAGAGACATATATACATTCATTCTCCAAAAAAGATAAACATAATAATATCCATAGCTTGAAATAGCTCTAAACACTCATCAGCACTAGAAGGCACAAAGAAACTGTGGAACATTCATACAGTGGAATACTATACTGTAATGAAAATGCAGTGTTTGATTCCATTTTTACCTAAGTCAAAAATGGAAAAATTAACCATTGGTTTGTACTTTGCTAAGTCATTTCACTTGTTAGATTCTGATCACATGGGTGGGTATGTTCACCTTATAAAATTCATTTATAGATATGTATGCTCTTTCCTATTATGTATGTTATACATTATTTAAAAAGCTCAAAACTCAATCACAGCATGCACGTAGGCTAGTCTTACGTGAAGAGTACATGAATAAGTATAATGATTATACTCTAATACTTGTAAGACACTCATAGAACTTTATCTAATTATATGATTTAATTACACAAATGATGAGTTGAAATTGTTACTCTCAAGGTTTCCTGTGAGACTGTTAAGTACTACAGAGTTTAAGAACCTTGTCAAAGAGCTATAACTCAAAATACATAATCTTCCTACTATGTGATTCTCCCTCTTAAAATGTATGAAATTCTGGAGCTGATCCAGGGGGCAATAAGGTATAAAAACATTAATTCAGTGTTGTCACAGAGTGGTACACTAGAACATCAAAACCTGTGAAAGGAAGGGGAGGAAGCATCACTGGACAGAGGGAAAAGATGAACAAGCCCAGTAAAGCCTCAGCAACTGTTGCGCCTGGGTGGCTCAGTGGATTGAGCCTCTGCCTTCGGCTCAGGTCATGATCTCAGTGTCCTGGGAACGAGCTCCACATCGGGCTCTCTGCTCAGTGGGGAGCCTGCTTCCCCCCTCTCTCTCTCTCTGCCTGCCTCTCTGCCTACTTGTGATCTCTGTCAAATAAGTAAATAAAATCTTAAAAAAAAAAAAAAGCCTCAGCGAACCTGGCAGGGAGGCCGTCATTGTGTCCCTCACCCATCCGTCCCTTGCTTCCCCATCACTATCCGTCACTGATACACGTAAATACCTCTTGGGTCCCAGATGCAGGCTGCCCTGGGAAAGATGTGCTTTTGAGGGCTTGCTGTGCAAGAAGCTACTCTCTATAGCTGAAGCCCCTTCCAAAAGGGCAGACAGCTGGAGTCCACCTGCTGACTACTCTCTCTCCCCATTGGGCAAGTCCTTCCATGAAGGAGGAACTAGGCAGTTCAACTCCAGGTCTGCCGCAAGGCTTTGACTGACCTGTTCTCTTTCAACCCTTACAACCATGCATGTGCTCAGTTCAAGGTCTTTGCCAGAAACCCTCTTCCCTCAGTGACCCATCTGAGTCTTACGTTCTTCAAGTATTCCCTTCTTCATCTATTCCCTTCTAGTATTCAACTCCCACCTTCTCAATGAGGCCCAACCTCAACACTATATGTGAAATTACAACCAACTCCCAACCCTTGCTCCACATCCTCTTTACCTTTTGCTGTTTGCTTAATTCCTTTGCATGTATGTGCATATATGCATAAAGACCGTCTCTTATCATATTCCATCATTTACTTGTGTTTTACACTATGCTGCTTATTATTGGTACCACCTTCTCTTAAGACCCAAGCTCCACAATGACAGGAATCTTTTTGTTTACTGATGTGTTCCTAGAGTAGTAATCAACACGTAGTAGGTCTTAATAAATGTTTGTCAAATTAAATTGAGTAAAAGTGTATCTTTACTCCTGAATATGTACCTACTAGTAATATATGATTAATATCAACATCAAAAGAAAAGGAATTTATGGCTTCCAGTAGGAATGAGGAAGAGGATGATTGCCTGGTACAAAGAAGAGGTGGAGTATTAAATAATTGTATCACTAATTAGTGTTTCCTTCTCTGTTTTCCCTAAGAGAATTTTCACAGTGTGTGTCACTGACTAGGAAAGTAGGAAGGACATAAAGAACTGTTACAGCAGTAGGCATAATGTACAAGCTTCTAAAAATCTGTTCCTGGACTTTTTTTTTTTTTCAGTTTAAGATAGAGCAATTACTATCTCCAGTTAGAGTTAAGTAAGAGATAATAAAAACACAGAAAAATCAGCATTGTTGGAAAAGGGTAAAAATACAATTATCTATTCTAAGGAAAATATAATAGAGTAAGTTTACTATATATCAGTTATAGTGTTAAGTCCTTTTCCTCAATTGCCTCATTTAATATTCACATTTCTATGAACTAGGCACTCATTATCCCATTGCTATTTAATTTATATTATCCTAACATTATAATATAAAATTATTACTTTCACAGGTTAAAAAATCAAAGAGAGGAAAGAGTAACCAAGGTCACAGAATTCATCCCTGATAAGCCAGAATTTGAACCCAGGCACTCTGACTGCAGAGCCCATAACCACCCTTTTTTGTCTCCCAGCCTTTTCCATGGTCCACACTATTTACAACTGGACTTCACAGGAATGCAAATCAACTTCTCTTATGATAAACCACTAACATATTGGAGTATATCTGTTTAGCAGATATACTGACTAAGACAGTTAGGAGCATTTTGATTATGCATTTTTTAAAATATTTTATTTATTTATTGGCAGAGAGATAGAGATCACAAGTAGGCAGAGAGGCAGGCAGAGAGAGAGAGAGGAGGAAGCAGGCTCCCTGCTGAGCAGAGAGCATGATGCGGGGCTCAATCCCAGGACCCTGAGATCATGACCTGAGCGGAAGGCAGAGGCTTTAACCCACTGAGCCACCCAGGCACCCTGATTATGTATTTTTATATTGCAATTTGCCCACACAGGAGTGAACCCTGCCTGATGCTCCCTTTATTAGCTCCCTGTGCTTCTCCCCATGCCCACTCCACCCCTCGGAGATGGCAGGAATCCAGAGAGAACAGTCATGGTGGAAAATTATGAAGGGGAAGATTTGACCTAGGCCAAACTTCACGGAACCTGAGAAACTACTGCCCTTGCTCAGTCCCAGGTTTCTGGTTCCTGGGATTTTCTTCCAAGCAACAATACAGACAACACCAACTAGTTAACCTGTATTGGTTTTTACTTCCCATGACTGGGCCAGGCCGGCAGTTTGCAGAAGCTCTCTCCAACCCGTAAGATCAAGATTAAAATCATATATATGCAAATTAAATGCTTCATCTGACCTTGGCCTTAACTCTTGGTGGCACAAACTCATTGCAATCTCCTCTCAGACTCTCCCGGAAGGTGCAACTAACTAGAACCAATGATGTCCAACTTCTTAATTACTGTGGGTTTCATTTGCATATATATTTTCTCTTTACATACCATTATAGTTAAGAGTTATGTTGCTCTGAATGAAGAATTCCCCAGTGCAGGATTGTCCCAAATATAACTCAGCATAGTGAGATCCTACTATGATGTAAACTTTCAGCTTTTTCTCACCTCTCTTCCTCTCTTCCTGTGAGATCTAACTCTTTCCTTCAAGGTCTAGCTGATAAATCCTCTTATTTAATATTAACAATCAATATCTTTCTTTTGCTCTATTCCTCCTCTGATCAAGATGCCCCACGCTCACTTTCACATGCATCCAATTAGCCTTCACTTAGTCTCAGGGTCACAACTACTGTAGCACAGCCTGGGAAATGTCACCTTTGGCTGGACATCCAGATGCCCAGCCATCACTCAGGGTGCTCTTCTAAAAGCAGAATGAGGTGTGCACATTGTTCTCTGACATGAAGTAGAAAGGGGAGAATCCGTTTCGGAGTCAACCCTCTGTCTCTGTCACCCTTGCATTTACCTTTTGGAAAATGTTTGTTCATATAAAAAAAATGAGCCTTCCTTCCTCCCCTCACCTTCTCCACCACCATTTACCGAGAACTCTCTTATGGAGCTTAAGTTTTGCTTAGATTTATTTTTCCTAATGCTGTTAAGCTGCCATGATTTGAAACATTGTTGTTGTGGTGGTGGGGAGGGATGGTTGGAATAAACTTAACTAGAGAAGCTGAAGAGTTTGGAGGGTAGGGAGAGAAAAAGAAAAGACAATGAGGCAACTATCCGAGGTAGAGGAAAGCTGGAGAAACAGAAATGTTTAAAGGGTTGTTGTTTTGTTTCATCTGTTTTTGAAATTGTACCATGCAAGCTGCTGTATGATTGTTTTCTTCATCTTCCCTTGAAAACAAAATTAAAATATCAATAGTCCTTTTTGGATTTTTTTTTTAACACCAGAAAAGGTTGTTTTATTTATTTTTTATTTAAATTCAATTAATTAACATATAGTGTATTATTAGTTTCAGAGGTAGAGTTCAGTGATTCATCAGTCCTATGTAATACCCACTGAGTCCTTTTGGATTTTTAAACAGTCCTTTGTATTTAGGGAGAATTTTACAAATGTGAAATTGACTTTAGGGAAAGTGTGGAACAAAAAGAGTTAAGTCACACTAGTTATGAAGGAATAATATGCAAACATATGTAAGTCAAAAAACTCTCTTATACCAGTCTTGAGGGGTTTTACACCATTTTTTTAAAGATTTTATTTATTTATTTGACAGAGATCACAAGCAGGCAGAGAGAGAGGAGAAAGCAGTCCCCCCGCGGAGCAAAAGCCCCATGTGGGGCTCGATCCCAAGACCCTGGGATCATGACCTGAGCTGAAGGCAGAGGCTTTAACCCACTGAGCCACCCAGGCCCCCCTATGCCATTTTCTTAAACCATACTTAGCCAAAGGATAGGTACTGTTCTGTTTTATGTACATGAGTATAATATACTTATTATTTCAGCGACCTTATGAGGCTGGTTTTATTTTATCCTATTTTATGGATGAGAAAACTAAAGCTTCAAGATGAAGTAATTAACCCAATATTTCACAGGCACAAAGTAGCAGAGCAAGAATTTTAACCTAGGAGTTGTATAATTTATCCTGTAACTTTCTCTTCCTACATCTTCCACGTATACAAGTCAACAACCTCATTAACTGACATCATTTTGATGGGCTTTGTTCCCATTCACACCACACTAATGAAAAGCTAATATATATATCGATATATTGCTGATACATTTCAGCAAAAATTAATAAGTGACTTCTGTGTGTGTGCCAGGGAATATGCTGAGGTCAGGGCAAAGATAAAGAAGACATTGTCTATGACCCTGAGAATCTCACAATTTAGCAGAATAAACTGAATCATATTTTGTTATTTTGCCATTTGCTATAGCATGTTGTTTTTCAAAAAGTCCACTTGGAAATGTAAATAATGGAAATAATAACTAGTCACAGAACACAAAGTGAAATGTATATAAAAAATCATTGGGGGGGGGCGCCTGGGTGGCTAAGTGGGTTAAAGCCTCTGCCTTCGGCTCAGGTCATGATCTCAGGGTCCTGGGATTGAGCCCCACACCGGGCTCTCTGCTCAGCAGGGAGCCTGCTTCCTCCTCTCTCACTATGCCTTCCTCTCTGCCTACTTGTGATCTCTTTCTGTCAAATAAATAAATAAAAATCTTAAAAAAAAATCATTGACCTGACCATTGTTATAATTCTTAGATAGGTATACAACATACTATGTAGGGTACAAAATTGTGACTAACAAAGTTAATTTTGTTCTATTACCTCTAAAAGATAACGGCCTTAACAAGTACACATAGTTCTGAGTAAATACATATTGCCTTCATCAATAATCTTCCAGAAACTATTCCATCAGCAGCCAATTCATCTATAAACTAAACCATGTAAGCAATACATTAGCTGAAATGCTAAGTAGCCCTGACTAGTATGAGCTCACATGTCTCATAGACGAAAATTCAAAATGTCCCAAAGTCCCAGCGAAAGGATAAGTGAGAAGTACTTAGCTGGCTCTATTAGACTGTCTTTTTTGATTAGCTATGTCAAAGTACTTCAGCCAGGTTTAATCAGATGCTTCTCTTTGACTCCACTTCTCTTAGCTTGCAGCGCTCCACCTGGACATAATATTCCCTCCCGAATCATAGTCAATTTTGTAATGTTTTCCAAATCTATCACTACTGATATCAGTGGTAGCTATTATCCTTACTAAAAAAGAAAACATTGTCTGTAGCACAAGCAATAATGCCCATAGTTAGAGTCTCCTTGCAGTTTGGCAATGTTTGTTCTTCGTTCTCAGTTCTGATTCATCTTAAGGATTTCATTTGGCATTGTTTGTTGAAAGTGAACATGTAAATAATACAACTTCTGCTTACGAAGGTTTCTTCCTCTGTTTAATTCAACATTTCCTACTTTGAAATGTCAGTTTTTTTCTTCACCAAGCTATTCTAATATTTTTCCAAATGATATGCAGTGGAATTCCTTTTTTTTCCCCCTTCAAATACAATTCTTCAAAAGCACCCCACATACCATATATATGAAAAGATGAACTGTTGCTCAAGAAGTTGAACCATTTATTATGTGTTGGAATATTCAATTATTGTAACCTTAGGATTATACACAGCAGTTTGATAATCACTTCTTTAGATATTTCTTGTGTAATTCATGAAAAGTTATCGTGACTTCCCCTGCACATGCCAATACTCTTCAATTTATGGATCTTATAGTTTTGTAAACTTGGGGTAGGTGGATTCAAATGGAACTAGATTTACACTCTGACTTCACTGCATGCTCATTGTGTGACCTTGAACAGTTATGCAAACTCTGTGTTAGAGTCTTTTTACCACTATTGTGGAACAAACAATCCTTGTGTTATACAGCAATTTTGAGGAGTAATGAGGTCAACATCAATAGATTCTGACACCCACCAAAGCTATCTGGAAAGACTTTGTCTCCTCTACACCATTGTGTATACAAAATACACCCTAAAGGATAGTTCAGACCACAAAATGTGAAAAAAAAAATGTAGCTGCACTAGTGTCTTTACTAATCTATTGGTTCTCAGAAATTGGTTGAAAGTCACTGGTTTTCTCTGAAGCACATTTCCATTGAAAGTTATAATTTTTGCCACAAGTTAACTGTCTCTTCAACTTCCACAAAAACTTTATCCCGCTTGACAAGAAATGTTTGAACTTTGTTGGTGGGAGTTGATACAGCCACTATGGGAAGAAGCATGAAGGTTTCTCAAAATATTAAAAATAGAACCACCATATGATCTAGCAATCCCACTTCTGAGTATATATCCAGAGGAAATGAAAGCAGGATATCAAGGAGATAACTGGACTCTCATGTTTACACAGCATTTTCCACAATAACCAAGATATGGAAACAGCATAGGTTTCCATCAATAGGTGAATAAATAAAGATGAGGATAAAAAATCGATATAATGGAATATTAATTAGTTATGACAAAGAAGGAAATCTTGCTACGTGCAACAATATGGATGAAACTTGAGAGCATTATGCTGAGTGAAATAAGTCAAATACAGACAAATATTGTATAATATGTGGAATCTAAAAATTTCAACTCGTAGAAAGAGAAGAATGGTGGTTACCAGGGAGCAAGGCGGGAGGTGGGTAGGTGGAGTACGTGGAGAAATCTCTTGGTCAAAGAGTATATATTTAGAGTGAGAAGATGAATAAGTTCTGGGGATCTGATGTATAGTACTATGATTATAGTAAACAATACTATATTATACACCTGAAGGTTGCCAACAGAGTAGATCGTAAATGCTCTCACATTGGTAATTATGTGACATGATGGAGGTGTTGGCTCATGCTTCACAGGTAATCACATTGCATTACCTAAGTGTACCAATCAACATGTTGTATACCTTAACCTTACACAATGTTACATGTCCGTTATATCTAAATGAAACTGAGGAAAAAAGACCCAATGGGAAAGTTTAAAAAGAAATGTTTGCATTGTTTAAACCATTTAATGAAAGAGTTTCAGAGTAACTTTCAATTCATACAAAGGGATTAATATATTTTTATGTCACATAAATATTCTTCTCTCTAGCCTTTAAATAGAATACTTTTACTTTATAATAGCACATATCTTATTGTAGCCCTATTTTTCTCTATGCTTTTTATCATATATCTACTGTGGCTTTCCTGTAATCATGGCATTTGGTGAGTGTCCTACAGTAGTTTGGATATGTCTGTGATACACATGTTTATGTCACATTTGCCATTTTTGAAGTCAAGCAAGAAGAGTGATTGTTGGATTAGAGTGTAAAAAAATGTTGAGTTTTGTTAAAAAAGAAAGAAAGAAAGAAAGAAAGAACAAAAGAACAATAAACAAGAACAAAAAGAACACAAAAAAACCTCCAAAGTGTGTGT